>NW_007252919.1:397008-485898 GCF_000164805.1 Carlito syrichta
GAGCGAGACCCCAACTCAAAAAAAAAAAAAAAAAAGACATACTGCAAACCATTTTGTTCTAAATTATTTGAATATATTACATCTTTACAAATACTTATAAGGTCTTTTAAGGGTATAGGTTGTGTCTTACTCTACTTCTTATACCCATAGCACATAGCACTAATAACTTAATTAATGGCATGTTTATATTGAAAAATTGTAAATATTTACAATTTCTTTTCACCTTATATGACCCAAATAAGTATTTAATTTCTTCACAGATGTCCCTAAGACAAGATTTTAAAAAAAATTTTAAAGATGTGGAGTATGAACAGGATTAGGTATACAAGTGGGCATCGTACAGGTAAACTTTGGGTCTCCATTTGGTACCCATTTTGCCTAATTTGAGATAAGGTAACCTCTCCTACCCCCTCGCTCCGGCAGTATCCTGCTACTGCCGATTCCTTTCTTATAGTTTTATGGTAAATGTTCAGGGTCCGCTTATGAGTGAGAACATGTGGTAGTCTGTTCTTTGTTCCTGTGATAGATCAACGACTATTATTGACTCTAAAGCTATCCATGTTGCTGTGAAGTCCATATGTTTGTCCTTTTTTATGATTGTGTAATATTGCATTGTGTATAATATGTACCACTTTTTTTTAATCCAATTCATTTTCTTTGGGCAGCACAGTTGGTTCCAAGTTTTTGCTATTGTAAATAGTGTTGCAATAAACACGCTTATTCAGGTATCTTTTTTGTAGAATGATTTGAGTTTCTCCAGGTATATTCTCAGTAGGGGGATTGCTAGGTTATATGGAAAGTCAATTTCTAGTTCTTTTAGAAATCGCCACACTGTTTTTCGTAGAGGTTGAACTAGGTTGCATTCCACCAGCAGTGTAGAAGTGTTTCCTTTTCTCCACATCCTCGCCAGCATCTGTTGTTGCTTGTTTTATTAATGATGATCATTCTTACTGGGGTTAGGTGGTATCTCAATGTGGTTTTGATTCACATTTCTCTGATGATTAGTGAGGCTGAGCACTTTTTCATGTCTCTGTTGGCTGCCTGTATATCTTCTTTTGAGAAGTGTCTTTTGCCCACTTTTTAATGGGGCTATTTGTTTTTTCCTTTCAGCACGTTTGAGTTTCTTGTAGATGCTAGATGTTAGGCCTTTGTCAGATATACAGTTAGCAAATATTTTTTTCCATTATGTGGGCTGTCTCTTGATAGTTGCTTTTGCTTTGCAGAAGCTTTTCAGTTTAATGGGATACCACACATCTATCTTATTTCTTACGGCATGGACACCTGGGGTTTTGAACAGGAATTGGTTGTCTACTCTGATTTCTGTAAGGGTGTCTTCTGAATTTTCTAAAATTCTTATAGTTTGAGGTTTTACGTTTAGGTCTTTGATCCCTTTGGAGTTGATTTTTGTGTATGGTGACAGGTAGGAATCCTGTTTCATTCTTCTGCATGTGGTCAGTCAGTTTTCCCAGCACCATTCACAGAATAGGTTCTCCTCTTCCCAGTGATTGCTGGTGGAGGCTTTGTCAAAGATGAGTTGGTTGAGAAATTTAGGTTTTGCTTCTGGAATCTCTGTCCTGTTCCATTAGTCTATATGCCTTTTCTTGTATCAACACCAGGCTGTTTTGATTATTGTAGACTTATAATAAAGCTTAAAGTCTGGAAGTGTGATACCTCCTGTTTTGTTTCTTTTGCTAAGAATTGTTTTAGCTATTCATGGCTGTTTATGTTTCCATATGAATTTCTGTATTGTCAATTCCAGGTCTGAGAAGAGTGATGTTGGTAACTTAATAGATATTGCGTTAAATCTATAGATTGCCTCTGGTAAGATGGACAGCTTAACAATGTTGTTTCTCCTATCTATGAGCATGGAATATTTTTCCATTAAGACAAGATTTTAAAAAGTTAATTTCAGGAGATCATCCTAAGTGGACACTCTGCACTTTAAACCAGTATATTCAAACTGTTGCCCATGTAACTTCCAGGGGTCTAGAAGATGCTTCGAGAAGTACCCAGGCATGGGAATTTTTCAGAGAACCGGTTTGCAGATCCTCAACTTCCATGTGACCTCTTTCATACATTTATCAATTTTCTTTTTCCAGCTATATGATGATTCCACTATAGAAAAGTGCAAATACAGACAAAACTAAACTGTGCTGTTATACATCAGAAAGGTGATATCCTGGGAGATGGGGTGGTAGTGAGGGGAAGGGCCTCTGAGGTTCAGTAACATCTGTTTCCTGATCTAGATGTGTTCAAATGTACTGGATTCATCAAGCCATGTACTTATGATGTAGATGTGCATATTGAACTTCAACAAAAATTTTAAATGATTTATTAAAAATCAGAAACAGAAGACTTTAAGAAGTATTTGATATTTTTGTTTTACAAGCCATGGGGAAACATGTACTCTCTATGTGGTAGAAATTAAAAATGATACAGTCTTTATGAAGGGACTTCAGCAACTCATTAAAATTACAACTCCATTTACCATGGACTCTTTGACCCAGCAATCCTGAGTGTGGAAATGTGTCCTAAAATATGCTTGCAGAAAGAGCCAACATATATTTAAGGTGATCCATTGCAGCACTGTATATAATAGCAGCATATTGGACCTCAGCAGCTACTAAACTCTGGTGCATCTACACAGTAGAATATGATGCAACCGTCAAAAAGGATGAAGAAGCTATGTGTTGATATGGAAGATATTTTGGCTATATTGCTAAGGTAAACAAAAAATAAAGTATAGATCAATGTACATAGTGTGACCTTTTTATGGGAAAGAGTGAAAATGATAATACCTATATTGCTTTATTTTTATAAAGAAATCCTAAAAGGATAGCAAACATTTACTAATAATGGTTCCTGAAAGATATATACACAGAATGGTCAGGCATTCTTGTTAGCTGGAACTCTCCCAGGTTTTTTTTTGTTTAGGGATGGAGTCTCTGTCACACAGGTTGCAGTGCAGTAGCTCGATTATAGCTCACTGCAGCCTCCACCTGAAACACTCCTCCCTCCTCAGTCTCCCAAGTAGCTGGGACAACAGGTATGCACCACTCTGCCTGACTTTTGTATCTGTTTTGACACTAGAATTCCTGCATCCCTGACAAATTAGAACTGGTGATCACTCTGGCAGCTGAGACAGACATAGGGATGGGAGTTCCATCTCTCAACATATGCCTTTTTGTATAATTTTTATTTTTGAACCAGGTGAATGTAATACTACTGAAAATACTTTTAAAGGGCATTTTATTACAGAAAATATCAAGCATATCCAAATAGACAGAATAGTGTAATATTCTGATCATTCACTTCAACAATAATCAACCAAAAATGTGGTCTGGTCTTGCGTGGGGCGGGGGGCAAACACTTCCACATATTATTTGGAAGCAAATCCAAGATATATAGTTCCATCTAAATATTTCAGTATGTATCGCTAAGAGATAAGGGCTGTTTTTTTTTTTTGAAACGAAACCATAATATCATTATCACGATTATAAATTAGCAATAATTTTAAAATATAAAACAGATATTCAGTCAGTATTAAATCTTCAACAGTGTGTTTGTTTGAATTAAGAAACAAGTAAGGTCTACACATCAGGACTAGGCGTATCTGTCAGAGTTTTCCAGAGAAAGAACAGAGAGAGAGAGAGAGATCTGTAGGGGCAGGCAAGTCTGAAATCTGCAGGGCAGACCAACTAGCTAGAGACCTAGGGAGGAACTGATTGATGGACTTGAGCTGATGGACAACTCAAGTTCAAAGACAAGCTGGAAACAGAATTCCCTCTTCTTTGAAAGACCTCAGTCTTTTTCTCTTAAAGCCTTCATCTGATTGGATGAGGCCCACCCACATTATGGAGGATAATCTGCTTTACTCAAAGTCTGCTAATTGAAATGTTAATCTCATTTTATTATGTCAATTATACCTCAATAAAACTGGAAAAATAAAGA
Organism: Carlito syrichta; assembly: GCF_000164805.1. Classification (NCBI taxonomy): domain Eukaryota; kingdom Metazoa; phylum Chordata; class Mammalia; order Primates; family Tarsiidae; genus Carlito; species Carlito syrichta. Next base: position 400,960 of record NW_007252919.1, read on the forward strand.
ATAAACATGTCTTCATAGCAATATCTAGACTCATATTTGAATAATTATCTGGGTACTATGACCTAACCAAGTTGACATAAAATTAACCATCATACTAGGTGCTATATCTTTTAAACCGTTTTTAATCTGTTGATTTCTCCAGCCATCTCTCTCTTCTTCTTATAATTTTGTCATTGAAAAAGCTGAAAAGCTGTCTTTTGTTCTTTATTTTCTAATTGTATCCTCATGGCGTATTTTAACATGTTTCTGCCTTTGATTTTTTTTGTCTATAAATTAACAGTTGGTTCAAACCACTTGATCAGATTCAGGTTTGAAATTTTTGGCTAGGTTGCCAAAGAGGGAGGGTGTTGTATTCTTCTATCAGAAAACACATAGTGCCTGATTGTCTGTCTTTGTGATTTAGTAATCACTGATGCTCAGTGCTAGATCAATGAATTCATTAGTGGATTACAAAATGGTGACATTCAATTCTATTATTCTTTCTTCATTTATTAGCTGGAATACCTTTAAAGAAAAAAAGCTCTCCTGATAGACTATAACCAGTGCTATAGCATGTATAGAAAAGTCAGGATAAAGACTTATTTCTTTCACTTTATTTGCCAGTTTTCAAATAATGAGTAGGTTGAACAGCATCCTCTAATTAGTTTGTTTTAGTAGCATTATGAATTCATGAATCTAAACAAACACATGTGATAAATTTCAAACCATATTTTTATTGATACTCAGATTGTTTAATACTTGGCAAGAGGGATTGTCTTTGAGTTGGCTCCTGGATCTTTCTGACATGCCCTTAAAAATCTTGAATATTTTTCTTGCCATCTTGTGGAATCGCAAGATAGTTGAGGCTGATTTTGTATATTTTCTGCCTCAAAATTAAAACCAGCCAATTCCCTGTGAAATTATTCTTTCTCTTAGAGGAAAATGGAATTTCAAGTCCACCATTTGGACATTATTATTATCATACGGCTATTTTACTCTGTCTCAATGGATAGTCAGAATTTGTTTGTTTGTTTGTTTTTGAGGCAGAGTTTCACTCTGTCCCTCAGGCTGAAGTGCAGGGTGTGATCATAGCTCCCTATGACTTCAAACTCCTGGGTTCAAGTGATCCTCCCATCTCAGCCTCTGAGTAGCTGGGTCTACAGGCATGTGCCACCATGTAATTTTTAAAACTTTTTTAAGAGATAAGGGATCTCACTATGTTGTTCATGCTGGTCTTGAACGCCTAAACTTAAGGGATCCTTCTGCTTGGCCTTCCAATGCACTGGGACTACAGACATGAATCCCCATGCCCAGCAGGACATTTTTTTTAAAGCTAAAATATATCATGAGTTCAGACTTATAGTTCTAATTCAAATTGAGGACTATCGGTTTTGGTATCAAAACTCTTCTATCAACTGGGCTTAGTGGCTCAGTCAGTAATCCTGTGCTTTGGGAGGCCGAGGTGAGTGAATTGCCTGAACCCACGGGTTCGAGACCCACCTGGGCAACTTGGCGAGACCTCATCTCTACAATAAATCAAAAAAATTAGCCGGGCATGGTAGCGTGTTCCTGTAGTTCCAGCTACTTGGAAGCCTGAGGCGGAAGGATCGCCGGGGCCCAGCAGGTAAAGGCTGCGGTGGCCAGGAGCAGCCACTGCACTCATCTGGGAGACAGAGTGAGACTCCAACTCAAAAAAAAACCCCAAAAAACTCTTCTATCTTACATCTCATATTTTCTTTTTTTCTCACTAATAATTGCAGTTCTCAAGGACACCACAGATGATATCACAGATTATCAGAAATTTTCTTATTTTTTTAAAATTTTGCATTACACAGAATACTAGCGCTAAAGATACCACTCACAATATGATTACTATAAAGTGTTACAATTCTCTTTGACTTACAAGAAACTGGATATGCATTTAAATTTATGTATTTTGTTACTTTTTATTTTTAGGGATGCTTTTAAATTTTAATTTTGTGTGCCTCTCAAGACATATCTATAAAACAAGGCATATTCAAAGAAGTTTAATTTTTCTTTCTCTTACTTCCTATTTCTTTCTTCCCCTAGTAGATAACCATTCAAATAATTTTGTGGTATAGTCTTCCATTTTTTTTAATCACTCTAAGCAGATCACAAACATACACACACTTTCTTTAAGAAATACAAGTACACTATGATTTCTCTTGAAGAGAATACATATTTAAATTTATATTTTTATTCATTTAAAGGCAAACAAATATAAATGTAAATATATTATTTTCTTCACTTGCTTTTAAAAACAAAGACCCAGTGTATCCTGGAGATAAATCCATAATAATGGGAGTACATAAGGTTAGCTATCCTTTGTTCTTCTCTATAGTACTTCATTAGATGAAGGTACCATAGTTTACTGATGGAAAATGATGGTTTTTGTATAATTTTATTTCTGAATCACGTGATTGATACCTACTGAAAGATTTTAAAATTAAAAACTTATTTGTCTTCTATAATTTCCTGTTTAATTTTCTCTGTTAGAGCTACAGGTTTACTTTGTGTTCTATAGATTGACATATCGTTTTTATTTTACTGTTTATATTTCTTCTATAGCCCTTATTTTGTCTCTTGCAACTGTGCTGCACCTTGAGACTCTCTGTTTATGTCCATGAGTCAATAAGTAGCCTCACACTACAGTTCTTGTTAAGCACATGCATTGACTATGTATGCTTCTGTCCCCTAAATCAAGTAGCCCATGGAACTTCTGTGTCCTTTGCTTTTCTTAGTCCTTTTTATTCAACACTTACCTATATCTTGAAAACTTTCTTTTGGGCATTCATCTGAAAGGTCTTTATAATTTAAAAAAAATTAGATTTCAAAATATTACCATAGATGTCCTCATTTTTCATTGGACTTTTGGCCAATTCTTCCCCATTAGGAATAGTCTGACCAAGAAAACTCCAGGTTGATTTCTCTATATTTCCACTAGATAGTTGTCCTTGAACTTTAAAAAATATGAAGTCTTAACCAAGCTTTTGATCCCAATAGGATATTAATAATATTTTTAAAGTAGGAAAAAACCATGTCTCTACAAAAAAAATTTTTTTTTAAATTAGCCGACTGTGGTGGCACAGTCTATAGTTCCAGCTACTTGGGAGGCTGAGGGGGGAGAATCACTTGACTCCGAGTAAAGGTTTCAGTGAGCCAAGATCGATCCACTGCACTCCAGCTTGGGTGACAGGGTGCGATTCTGTCTTTAATTTAAAAAAAGAAGAAAAATAATCTTTAGACCAATTCAATCAGAATCTCTGGGTATAGCTCCCAGCTTCATTAAATTTCTTCGAAAATATCCCCAGTGATTTTGGAGAATAATTTTAGAGTGCAGCCAGGATTAAGGGTGACTTAACCTGATGATGGTTAAGGTCACTTCCAACTCTCAGAATCTCTGATAGAAGCCCTTGGGCACAAATTCCTTCAACTTCTGGCCTCACACCTACAAGTACGTCTTCATGGGCAACTGTCTCCTTTTCTGAATATGAAGTGTCCTTTTCCTTACAAAGCTGAAGGCTTCCATTCACACCTGTGTCCTGCCTTATGGAGGATCAAGTTCCATCAATTACCTCTCTTCCTAAGTCTTCATCCTCCCTTCTTTCTAGGGCTTCCTTCTCTCAGAAAATAAATGTATTCAAGTTATTCTCATCTTAAAATATTCTCCAAAACACCCCTTTCTTGAATCTGTTTTTCCTCTACTACTGTTTCATGAAGTATTGATACGTGCTAGAGTTCATAGTTCAGCTTCAAGAAAAAGCTGTCTTTACCTGTTGTTTCATATCCCACTTCCGATTTCATCTCGGACCCACTACAACCTGGCCCTTCTCCCATCTCCCTAAAGGTGCTCTCAGTAATGTCATTAAAAGGCCTCCTCTTGGTTATTTTCATCTAATGAGACACTGCTGACTGTATTCTCTCATTTAGAACAATATGGTAAAATACTCATAACACGAAATTTGCCATTTAAACATTGTAAAATGTGCAATTCAGTCGTATGAAATATATCTACAGTGTTGTGCAACCATCACCACTACCTAATTCCAGAGTTTTCTCATCACCACAAATGGCAATCCTGTACCCATTAAGCAGTCACACTCTACCCTTCATTCTCCAATAGCCCCTGACAACCACCAATCTCTAGGGGTTTGCCTATTCTGTCTATTGTCTGTAGCACAATATGTAGCTTTTTTTGGATCTGGCTTCTTCACTTAGCATAATATGTTCAAGATTCACCCATGTTGTGGCATGAATCAGTATTTCATCCTTGCTATGGCTGAATAATATTCTGTAGTAGGGATATATACTACATTTTGTTTATTCATTCATTTATTGATGAATATTTGGATTGTTTCCACCTTTTGACTATTGTGAATAAAGCAGCTATGAACATTCATGGAAAAGTCTTTGTTTGAACACCTCTTTTTTTTTTTTTTTTGAGTTGGAGTCTCTGTCACCCAGACTGGAGTGCAGTGGCACGCTCCCGGTCACCGCAGCCTCAACCTGCTGGGCTCCAGCGATCCTTCTGCCTCAGCCTTCCAAGTACCTGGAACTACAGGCGCACGCTACCACACCCGGCTAATTTTTTGATTTATTGTAGAGATGAGGTCTTGCCAAGTTGCCCAGGCGGGTCTCGAACCCGCAGGCTCAGGCAATCCACTCACCTCAGCCTCCCAAAGCGCGGGTTTACAGGCTGAGCCACCGAGCCCGGTTTGAACACCTATTTTCAATTCCTTTGGGTATATACCTAGGAGTGAAATTGCTGGGTCTTCTAATTCTGTTTAACATATTGAAGAACTGCCAAACTGTCTTCCACAGCAGCTGTACCATTTTACATTTCACCAGCCATGCAATGCATGGGGCTTCGATTTCTCTCATTCTTGTCAACATTTGTTTTCTGTTTTTTTTTTTTTAACTTGTGGCCATCTTAGTGGGTATAAAGTGATATATCTTATTGTGGTTTTGACTTGCATTTCCCCAAAGTCTAATGATGGTGATCAGCTTTTCATGTGCTTATCAGCTACTTGTATCTCTTTTTTGGGGAAAGGTCTATTCAAGTCATTTGCCTATTTTTAAATTTTGAATTGTTTGTTGAGTTTCTATTCCTTTAAAAAGTCTGTGTCTTTATCTAATATTTTTCATATTAGAAAAGAAATATGTTCTTGCTAAAACAACATAAGGATATAAAGAAAATATTTAATTTCCCCAGATTTTCATGACAGTGCTGTTTCTTGGTTTTCTTTCTACTTCTCTGAGAAGGATTCATCTGACATATTGTAGGTTCTTGATCTTCTTCCTGCCCTTTTAGTGGTGATACTCTCCAAGATTTTATGCTCAGTCCTCATCACATCTTAATGTAAACATTCCATGTAGCATTTTTGCTTCTAAGATGTTCCCTCCCAATTTTTTCTGTACACTTTCACATTCAAAGCCTCAATAATACACTAGCTTAGACTTCTTTTTGAGTCTAGAAAGAAGAGTCTAGCCTATCAGAAATCTCCACTTGGAAATATCAAAAGGATCTCAAGCTGAAAATGTCCCAATATGACTACCTACCTTCTAAATATTGCTTCTTCTCCCATTTGTCTCATGACAAGTGATACCACCTCTGAATACCCCATTGCCCAAGCAAAAATCCTGAGAGTTATTTAAAGATTTTCTTTTTCCCTTCTGCTCACATCCAATTAATCAATTGCTACTGTTGTTTCTATTCCTAGATATATCTTACATCCTTCTCCTTTATCCTAACCCCTCTAGCACTGTTATGGTTCAGATTTTCAGTATCTCTTGCATTGAATTTGCAGTAAATTGATGACTGTTCTTTCTGCTTCTAAGATTTTCCTTCCCAACTTATTCTGTACACTTTCTAATCACAAAGTGGATCGTGTTACTTAAAATTCATCAATGACTCTCTATGGTCCATGAAATAAAACAGCATCCCTAAGATATTCTTAAGTATGGCATAAAATGAGTTTTGTGATTTGTCCACAGATTCCTGATGACACCTCATCTTCTGTGACTCTCATATTTTATGTTCCAGCAATAATAAACAACTTGTGGTTCCTTAAACAGGCTAAATATTATCACACCTGCATGTCTTGGCATGTGACATTGTGTCACAATAGCTGTGCAGAATCACAAAAATACTTGAATAAAATTAGCTGAAGGTTATAAGTAAATCCTTTCACCATCAGAAAAATAGCATGTTTGTCTGTCATCATGAGAACAACCCCTAACACTAGATATAAAAGCCACCTAAGGTTTTCTTTGCTAGTCTTCCATCAATGTAAACAAGCTGTAGGTATTAAATTACCTTTCCAGGGACAGTTTTTTTTTCTTTTTCTTTACCATAGTGATCATGTATCTATTTAGAAAATGTTAGCCAGGCTCGGTGGCTCAGCCTGTAATCCCATGCTTTGGGAGGCTGAGGTAAGAGGATTGCCTAAATAAATCAAAAATTAGCCGAGTGTGGTAGCACGTGCCTGTAGTTCCAGCTACTTGGAAGGCTGAGTGGAAGGATCGCTGGAACCCAGCAGGTCGAGGCTGCGGTGACCGGGAGCAGCCACTGCACTCCAGTCTGGGCGACAGAGTGAGACTCCAACTCAAGAAAGAAAAAAAAGAAAATGTTGGTCAAAACTTTCATGCTGTACTGCTTTCACTTATATGCAGGAGCTAAATGGTCACAAAGATGGAAATAATAGACACCAGGGACACCAATAAGGGGAGAGTGGGGATGGGGGTTAGGGTTCAGAAATTATCTATGGGATATAATGTTCACTGTTTGGGAAATGGGCTACCTGAGACCCAATCCCCACCACTACACAATATGTCCATGTAATGAACATGTGTACCTCCAAATCTAAAATAAAAATGGAAAATAAAACTTTCATGCTATACATCTTACAAGAACTTCTGTATTAATCTTCTTGGAGTTATCCTCCAAAAGAAGTACATTTGATAACTACAAATAGTTATCTTAAAATTTCAAATCAAAAAATTTTTATAATATTAGGTTCCCTAAGGAAATATGCAGTGAATTTTCTTTATTTATTTGAGAACTATATTTGGTTTACCTGACCCAAAGCATAATGTCTTTATAAGCAAGAGCTACTACGTCTTACTTGACTTTAATGTCATTGTCTCTTGTTTGTGAGCCATCCTTCTTGATATTGCTAACGATTAATGGATAAAGTTACTTGGAAAAGAGATTTCATGTTACTCTGAGTAAATGTCAGAGTTGAAAAATCAGTCAGAAGTAAAGACAATAATACCCTAAGTCTAAAAATCTGGTCATTCTATCATACTGTTAGTGTCTGCACTTACTGGTCCTTCAAGACTCTGAAACAGGAAGAAGAAAACTAAGCTATCTTCTTAGCTCTCACGGGTGGTGTGAGGATTAGGGAGATAAGAGTTAGACTGTAGAACTCACCAGTAAACAGATTGGAGTTTCTTTCTTTAAGTGGCTAGAGCAGAATATTTTGGTGAAACCAGTGTATTTTTTACCAGACAACTCAGACTGACCTCTGATGCACCTTGGAAGTCACAGAAAAGTAGTAGTTCCCTACAGAGCAGACCTAAATTGTTGTCACAAGTTTCCTACTTGTTTCCATGGCATTGGTGATATGGTTTTCTCCAACTAAATTAATCCACCTATTGGGATCCATTTAAAGAGAGACAGGCTGGGCTCGGTGGCTCAGCCTGTAATCCTGCGCTTTGGGAGGCCAAGGTGAGTGGATTGCTTGAGCCCACGGGTTCGAGACCTGCCTGGGCAACTTGGCAAGATCTTATCTCTACAATAAATCAAAAAATTAGCCAGGTGTAGTAGCGCACACCTGTAGTTTCAGCTACTTGGAAGGCTGAGGCGGAAGGATCCCCAGAGCCCAGCAGGTCAAGGCTGCAGTGGCCAGAAGCGTGCCACTGCACTCCAGTCTGGGCAATAGAGTGAGACTCTAACTCAAAAAAAAAAAAAAAAAGAGAGAGACAAAGAGTAAACAACAAAAATGTGACACAGAGAGAGAGAAAGAGAGAGAAGAGAAAGAAGACAAAAGAGTAGAAGGAATTCCATGGAGGGAAGGAAAAAGGAAAAGGAGAGAAAAGGAGAGGGGATAGAGGAAGAAGAAATGGAAAGAGGAAAAGGCCAGAGAAAGAAAGAAAAAATGTGTGTGTGTGTGTGTGTGTGTGTGTGTGTGTGTGTATGTGAGACAGAGAGAGAGAGAGAGAGAGAGAGAGATGGGGTGGGCTTGGGAGAGGGACCAAGGATGAGGAAAAACAGAGAGAAAGATAATAAGAAATATCCAGTAGATTCTCTATCAGTTTTCACTTGCTCAAAATAGTTGGAGACAAATGAAAAGTCTTCTCCTATAGTTCTCTCAAGTTATTTTCCTTGAACATGAGGGAAAATGTCAACATTTGTACTAGAACATGTAATACTTTAAGTTGAATATGTTGTTACTAGGTCTTTACTTATTCATAATGGTTTCACAAATTTAGAATAGAAGTAATTTTATTCAAAAGTACTGACTCTATACTTTGGTGTCTCTTCAGATCACTAAATCTTTCACCTTCAAAAATGCCGACTGTATTGTATCAGAACATTTTCCCCTGAGCAGAACAAAGGCAAAGCTCATTTAATTTCCAGAGTATGATACCAATTTCAGAAGAGATGGAAGAAATCTGTGTCTTTTTTTCCTATCTTTTCTCTTACTAATGTGAATGAATGATCCTATCCCACTGAATAAGCAGGCTGATCAAGGCTCTACATATTCAACATTTGTTGGATGCCTTGCCAGCATCCATTTCCCTCCTCCCTCTTACCAACAGTGCCCAGCTTCCTTTTGGGGATCCATGTAATTTTGTGGAAGAAGACCTTACTGCCACCTATTTTGAGCTAGAATAGATGACGTAGGCCAAGTCACTTCTCATATTCTATCTTCTTGACTACAGCAATAGAATCAAGGGTAGGTGTGAAAACTGAGCAGACCAGACAGTGATTATAGAGGTTTTTCTGGGAATGCTGAAAGTTGTTCTCTATGACACAGAAAAAAAGCATACAGTTCCAGGAGCTATGAGCAACCATCTTGGGACTAGGAATGGTGTCAGCCTTACAATGGAGCTGGCAAAAAGAGATGGAGGAATTCATGTCATTTGGATATTCTTGAAGCATTGAATCAAGTCTTGTTTAAAACATTCTTTTATCTCTGGATTTTTTTAGTTATGTGAGGGGGTAAATTTTCTTTTATTGTATTATTTACTTTTACTTTGTGTATATCATAAATGTTTTGGGGATGGGGGGTCTCACTCTGCAGCCCAGGCTGGTCTTAAACTTCTGGGCTAAAGAGATCCTCCCACCTCAGCCTCCAAGGAGCTGGGATTACAGGTGTGAACCACCATGCCCAGCTGACCGTTTTTTTTTTTTTTTTTTTTTTTGACAAGATCGTGGAATAAGCAGCAGCAGAATTTTATGTTGGGAAGGTACTTTCAAATATAGATGAAAGAGAAAATCCTCAGATATTGGTCTAGGGGTTTGGGGCTGGGAGTTTTCCAAGGAATTCCCCTTAAACTCTTTTCATAATTAAACTTCTATTTTAACTTGCTTCTGATTTATTCATCATCTATAATATGTGAAACAAATCTAAGTATAAAAATTCACCAACTAGAGAAATAGCCTAACGTGACTATTTGAGAGGTTTGTTTGAACTAGGGTAAGTTTTTCATGTTCAAAAGTCAAAAGAAAGTATACAATTTCTTTCAATTCCACAAATATTTCTAGATCCCTTAGTTTGTGCCAGGAACCCTGCTAGATCCTACAGGTACAACAGAGACAGGTAAGACATAGTCCATACCTTCAAGAAGTTTGTCGTCCAGATGGCAAAGATTAGACAAGGAGTTAAATGATTAGTAGCTAATATTTGCTGCTATTAGGACGGTGATAAACAAATATTACAGTAAGAGCATAATGCGTTATAGGGTTTGAATGATGGAGAAAGATCAAATGATTGGGAGAGACAGGCAAAGGAGTATGCAGTCATTGGCATCTGAGCTGGCTCATGAAGAACAGCTGATTCAGTCAATCCCTCCTTCTGACAGCACCCTGTTCATGTCTTTCTTAGCAGCTAGTCACAATCAGTACTTCCTGGCAAGTTTATTTATTGAACAGACTATCTCACTAGGCTGTGGAGTCCATAAGGTGTGCCCCATGGTCCACCCTGATTTGTCTCCATCATATTCCCAGCATCATAGCTCAGTATCTGGCACATAGTAGGTAGCCAATAAAAATCTGTTGAGTGATCAAATGAATGGTCCAATGAGTGATGGGTAGCAACAGATCTTCTTACCAAAAACCTGTTAGGTAACACACACAGTGGTAAGCCCATAGATCATCAAATTTAAAATATTCAATAGCAATACCAGGTATATTTATCATCAGTTTTATAGAGGAAGAAATGGAGCCCTAGAAAAGATAAATAACTCATCTAATGTTATACAACAAATACATGGCTAAAGCCATACCCATTTAGGTCTAATGCCAAGGTTTGTACAATGAGTCACTGCACAACGTTGTCTCCCATTTATTTGGTACTTAGTGTGTACTAGTCATCTGACATTTATTATCTCATTTCATTTTCTCAGTTTTCTAGTAATAACAGTATGAATTAGGTATTCCAATCAGACCTATTCGACTCCAAAGTTCTTAATTTTTTTAATTAAAAGTTCCTTTTTGTCCTGGTGCAGTCGCTCAAGGCTGTAATCTTAGCACTTTAGGAGGCCAAGGTGAGGGGATTGTCTGAGCCCACAGTTCAAGGACAGCCTGAGCAACTTGGCGAGACCTCATTTCTACCAAAAAAAAAAAAAAAAAATTAGCTGGGTGCGGTAGCATATGCCTATAGTTCGGGCTACTTGGAAGGCTAAGATGGAAGGATCGCCTGAGCTCAGCAGGTCAATGCTGGAGTGACCGTGAGCGTGTGACCGTGAGCGTGCCACTGCACACTAGCCTGGATGACAGAGTGAGACTCCAATTTAAAAAAAAAATTTTTTTAAGATATGTTTTCTCACTCTGTCATCCAGGCTGTGGTGCAATCATAGCCTTGAACTACTGGGCTCAAGCGATCCTCTGGTCACCATCGTCCCAGCACCTGAGACTATAGGTATATACCACACAGCTGGCTAAAAGCCCTCAGTTTTTACAAATCACACACACACACACACACACACACACACACACACACACACAGTTTGGGAGATGTGAGAAGGAAAAGTAATGTGGGTAACAGAAGCTAGAAAAACAGTGGAATGGTGAATGTCAAGTGAAGGACTGTCCTTGATTCAGAAGTCCTTGGGGACCCATCCAAAATGTTTTGATTCTCAATCAGAGGTGCATTTTAGGAAGAATTTAAAAAGCAGATACTGAAAGAGAGACAGAGAGACTTATTAACTAGTTGAGTGTGGCACGTATAACCACAAAACTCTAAATTTATGGCTATCCTGTCAGTGTATGAGTTAGGATGTGAGTTTAGCTGAAAACACAGGGACAAGATGAAAGCTTATTTCTCTCTATTGTAAAAGTTGTGCTGGAGTGGCAGCTCTGTTCCAGAACACCATTAAGGGCTCTTTTTACTTTGATATGAAGAGGGAAAACAGGAAAGTGTGGCCTGCCTTTTAAGGACACAACCAAGAGTTTGCACCCACACTTTCGCTTCCTTCACCTTGGTCAGAACTTAGTCTTATGACCACAGTCAGCAGTTACAGAGGCTTGAAAGTGTTGTCTATGTTTTTGTTGGCTATGTGCCCTAGGGCAGTTTGTGACTATGGCAAAAGGGGTTATGATTATTAAGGATTGTAGGCAGTCTCTGCCACATTCAGAACACTCCTCTTCTGAGAATAAGTGAATTTGGTGGCTCATTTATTCCTCCCAGAAAAAATTTCAAATTTCTAAAATAAATGTTGATGGTCAAACATTTAAACTATTGGTTAATTTTTTAAATTGTTTTTTAGCCAGTCATGGTGAAGCATGTTTGTATTTGCAGCTATTCAGGAGGCTGAAATGGGAGGATCATTTGAGCCCAGGAGTTCAAGTTCCAGTCTAGGCAACATAGTGAAATCTTGTCTCTTCAAAAAAAATTTTTGTTTTTAATACACTATAAAAAGCTAAACAGAATTTGACAACTATTTACTTAACTCTCTTAATAAACAGACAAACAATCCATTCCAATGCCGTAGATAACTAACAGGAAAAACTATACATAAAAATAAGTTATCTGAAAAATGAGAAACTGAGTTAGACATGCTACATTTTTAAACTCTTAAGACTGCAGAAGACACATTTTGACACTTTGATATTAACATTGATATTATTGATATTAATATTTGTATAAATATTGCGTATAGTTTCATTTTCCCTTAACTTCCCATTAAGAAATGACAACCCATTCCCAACTTGAAGGTTTATAATTGTTTTTACTAAACTTAAAGAACCAGCAATTAAGAGAAAAGTGCCTCTATGTATGGGTGTTCCCCCTTGGCAGGTCCTATAGTAAGAATTGCCTCTTCCATGAACTAATGACAGCAAGGAGACTCATGGGAGGATGAGGAATGGACTGACACTCTGCCCGTGTCATAGTTGACAGTACTCCGCAGTACCCACTCCATAGAGTAAAGAAAGCACTTTTGCTGTGCTGGGCAGCCCTTAATTTTAGTTCGTTTTCCTGTACCTATTTATTTGATAGCTCATTAATTGCCTCAGAGCAGAGAAAATGTTTCCTTTAAGAAGGTTAAACAAAGAGTTTATTGACATAAGTGAATTGGTGGAAGAAAACATTATTAAGTAAAAGGCACTTATTTAAACACCAAATTAATCATTTAAAAGCAAATTAGAGGTCATATCTCCTCCTAAATAAATAATGTTAACCAGTAATGAGATATCCATTTTAGATTATAAGCACGCTTGTGGGTTCGGGCTGTTGGCTGCACTGTGCTTTACCTATCCAAGATTATTGAGGGCCTGTAATCACATCAAATTTGAAATCACATTTGAAATTTCGATATTTTGAACTACAGTATATGCCATTCATAATGTGCCATTTTTTGTTATATGATTTTTTTAAAAATTAAAGCTTCCCTTTCATCCCAGCAGAAGAGAAGATTTGTGCTCTAAGAGAAGACTGACAGTGGAAAGAGAGCTCCTGAGCCATCACTGAACTTATCACACAGGCTGACGCACAAATGCCCTTGGCATTGCCCTTGTTGATCTGGCTGGGCCACAGGTAACTTCCCCATGCTGTAGCTGGGGCTCTGTGCCGGGACCACACCTGCAACTCTTTCAGAACCTTTCTATGTAAGCTTTGGAGACTGAAGAGAAACACATAGTTTTTGTTGTGGTGAAGGTATTGGTGTCACCGAGGTTGTCTGCCATTTTAGCTTTGAAGCGTTCCCTTCTACTTGGAGGGTGTCACAGCTGCTGACCCACATGCAGTCACACACCTTTTCCACGTGGGCACATGGGCAATGCCCAATACCCTGCTCCACCGCTGGGCTCGCATTAGCTAGCCTCCCAACCACAATGACTGTTGAGTGTTGACAGGTACCAGAGATTCACGCTCCAGGCTCTTCCATAGCTAAACCGACGCTGATGCCAGCGGCTTTGTTCCACACCGCGCGGCAGTTTTGTTTTTAGCCAGACAGGAGTCAGGAAGTTTAAGGTTAGTTAATCAAATCTGACGTTAGCCCACCCCTGACGATATGATCATCAGATGGTTCAACAGATTCTCCTTGTTCTCAAAATACTTTATTGTGCACTTGTGAAGGCGATGGAAAAAAGCCTCCCGATGGAGAATAATTTGAATTGATTTTTTTTCCGGAGTTCTCATCTGATTTTTTAAAATAATAATTGTCTTGGTTTTGCACGTTTTATCAATGAATACTGCTCACCTCAGCTCATTGCTGCCCTTGTTTGGGCACTTATGATTTTGGAAGGTGTGAGTCTAAAGTCAGGATTTTAAGCCTTGAGATGGAATCACCATCCAGCAAGCTAAGTCTCAATGTCCCCACCACATACTAACTGAAATTATGGTGTTCTTTTAGTCACACTACTTTCTTTTTCTCAGCAGAAATGAGAGGCTCCGCTTATGTCAAATTGTACGTCAGAAAAAAATGTATTTCTATGATGTGGGTGGCAACATAATTTAAGATTCTACCGGTTTATAGCCAACCCATTATTTGAAGGATAAGAAATGTAAAAGGAAAAGTAGGTTCAAGCCATCCTGATACTGCTCATTAACTGGGAGACAGAAAGAAATAAAACAGACTTTTCTGATTATTTCATGTCCTCTCTCCCACTTCCCCACTCCACACCCCTCCCCCGGTCAGACATTTAGACTAAGAGAGAAAGGCACTTTGTGTTTAAGGTTAATCAAGTTTCAGTACAATTTTTTTTTTTTTTTTTTTTTTACAAACTAGAATCACACTAATCTTTTTTTCTTGCTCTAATGTGTGGCTGTTGAAATCCTCAGCTGTGATAAATTAAGCTACTTATTAATCTAATTATCGTACATTCATCCTAGAAACTTTCATGTGACTTGAAAAGGCTATTCAACCTTTTCCCTCCCCTCCTAGAAAGGGCTCAACCTTGCACCAATTAAGATCATTCTGAAGTAAGGCTTTAAAAAAGCTTTCTCTAATCACCCAATGGAACATGGACCAGTGGAAACCAAACTCAGAGCTCTGGGAAAAAGTTTAACATTCCTTTCTGTCTGCCAACTTTTATGGTTTCATTGCACAAGGGAGGAAGACTTCATTTTCCTATTTAGTTGTTCTTTTGCTGACCTCCAAATAAAGTCCATGTAATTACTGAGCAAATAAAGTTGCAGCATGTGTTTTAAAAATCAATTGCCATTCTTGGACTATAGAAATGTAACAATGCACAGATTTGCCGGGAAAATGCCCAGCGCCAACCATACGAACTAAACCCTGTACTGTATCTGTACAATGGAGTAGTTTTGACCCCCTAAAGCACATATTTACTATGCAGATTTTTTTAAAGACTTCTTTTATGACTTATCTATTGATATTAAAATGTCCCCATCCTAATATAGGTTCAATTTGGGATTAAAAATATGTTGCAAATGTATCATATCTTAAACATCCATTCATTGCCAAATGCCTTACTTCTTTTTCTAAAAAAAAAAAGATGGTATAAATGGAGCTATTTTACATTCAAATTAAACTAGCTATTAATTTGAATGCAAAGCAGCTCAATGTACAGGATGCAATTTCAATGACAGGTTTACCCCAAGACAGAAAGCAGGAGATAGTCAACATGGGCAAGTCCAGGCCGTTTGTCCCCTACTCTTGGTGCCTGGCAAACTTGCTCACTGTGAATGGTTTTTGAAGTGAAGATTAAAAGAGTGGAATTATAAAGTATAATTACATTTTATTGAAACTCCAGAAATCAGAAAAAATTCAGCAGGAAACTTTTAGTGAAACATGATGTGTTGTCATTATCATTAAAAGATAAAAGTTCCACACTGTTTTTATCTGTTTATTTGGAAGAAATCCAGCCTTTACAGTTATGCAGGAAACAAAAAACGGGGAATGCAGGAGTAATTATTAAAACTGTGTGATTTGTTATCTCAGCTACTGTCTTTCCAAATGGTAATGCGATATCAGCAGCTGCAGACGGTCGCTGATTTCCTCTATTAGTAAACAAGTGCTTTGGAGACCTGTGTGAGACACTTTAAGCTCGCTACTCCCCGAAGTGCTGTCAGGCTTAACTACTAATCCATGGTATTTCAGAGCACTGGAAATTCATCTTTATAAAACCTGAACAAAAAAGGGAAAAAAGCCTGGAGGGCATGAGCTCCCTCTGGTGAGACAAATGACATGTTCATTTATTAATGAAACAATAACCCTGGAAAGAGGATCAAAGCACATTCCATCCTCACTTCACAATCCCCAATTTTCTCAGGCCAAACCATTTAATTGAGCCATGACAATGGAATACTTAATTGTTGCCTTAAAGTTTTGAAGAAGCGACTTCTTCAGCATCCATGTGGATTTCAGGATTATTATCCAAACATAGCATAGCCAGATCGAAGGTGGTGAAATTTGATTCCTCCTATACTGGGGGGCCTCAAGCCAGCAGAAAAGGTGTTTTCCTGAACACTCTTGTGGTGCCCACCATAAACACTTCTTGCCTGATGACTGGTCTTCATAGATTGCTTCTTCTTCATGGGTTGCTTCTTCTTGATGAGATAAATGGTCTTATCTGTGGGTGATTTAGTAAGGCTCAGGTTCTTTTTGCAATTCTCTCTGGATCTGCAACATAAATGAGGAACAGGAAGGAGTTAATCTCAGAACCCAGAAATTTATGGCATTTCAGATTACCCATAATGAGCCTCTTCTTCTGAAGTCTTGACCGGCCCATGGCATCCACAGTGGAAATGGCTAACTTGTCTACAGTCTCTGTGGTTATTGGCCAGTTGTGTTTCAGAGTGATCCCTCCCACCAAAACCATATACACATATAAAATAAAACAATGAAAGGTCTGTGTTTAATTTCTATATATTGACCCTGGATTTTATTGCAGCATTCTAGTCTGATATTGTTTGTTTGTCCTTGTACAATAACTTTTCTGGGATTTGTTGACTTAATGGCCCAAGAAGGCTGTGAAGATTTCATATGTACTCTCTAGGACTCACTCAACTTACACACATTCTAGGTCAGCTTGGCTCTAAGTCCAATGTTTTATCACGTGTCATCATTTGGAGTTTATACATGGACTTTTACTTTGCACCTGCTTATATTTATTCCTTAGGAGATCCATTAAGCCAGTGAAGACTAATAGTCAGAAATGAAGGTTGCAAGTAATAAAGACACTCATGTTTCTAAGTTCTTGAACATCATCTATCTTATGAAGCCTTACTGTGAAATGGAGAGTGCATTTTGAGATGATTTTCATAATCTTTACCTAGGATCTTTCTTTCTGATCTATTTTTTAATACCAGCCTTAAAAAGTTTTTCTTTCAGCCAGGCTTGGTGGCTCAGCCTGTAATCCCAGCACTTTGGGAGGCTGAGGAGAATGGATTGCCTGAGCCCCACCCAGGCAACTTGGTGAGACCTCATCTCTACAATAAATCAAAAATTAGCCGGGCATGGCAACGCACGTGTGTAGTTTCAGCTACTTGGAAGGCTGAGGCGGAAGGATCTCCAGAGCCCAGCAGGTCGAGGCTGCGGTGGCCAGGAGGGTGCCACTGCACTCCAGTCTGGGCGACAGCGTGAGACTCCAACTCAAAAAAAAAAAAAAAGTTTTTCTATCTGCCCTAGGTTGTTAGACTTATGAGTAAATATATTAGACTAGACTTATCAATCTTCTTATATTAAATTTCAGTAAAGTTCCTAGGAAAGGGGGAAGAAAGTCTTTATGAAGAAATGTTTATAACAAGACCATCTTTGAAAAGCTTCCATTAAGTTTGGCCTCTTAGTAAAATTTTCTGCAGGATAGTTGTTTGGGTTACACACAGTTGTTTGGATTGAAAGTGTGTAGTCCAACTCCACCTGAGCCCTTTGGGAGAATACAGACCCTCTAAATCAACAATCATAGCACTGGCTGACCTAAGGGCCCGAGGGAGTTTCAAATGGAAGGTCTGCACCTGAAGCAGAAACAATTATTTTTTTCAATCTCCCCTTTGGTTATTTATCTTCCTTTCCTAAATACAGAGCATTTATTTTCAAAAATACACATCTAGGAACAGTTCACGGGCTTGGTTTGTAAGTGTTCAAACTGCCATCACATTGATGGCCAAACCACAGGTTTCACACAAGCCAGAGCTGAGACAGAGTAAAGACATTTACATCTGCTGGGAGATGCATTTCCACATCTCCATAAGTATGTTCAATCAATATTTATATTATTCATTCATTCACTCATTCATTCATTTATTCAGCCTGTCAATTAGTCATTCTATGACTCTTGGTTGAGGCTTTTCTGTATATACAGTATAAATGTAGAACAGAGATAGCTGGGGTTGTGTGTATTTTTGTAATATATATGGAAACTGAAAATGTATGTAGGAGAGGGAAGCAGAGCAGGGTAGGAAATAAATAATGTGAAGACAGAAAAGAATTCCTCCTTTGACACAATTTTTTTTTTTTTTTTGAGTTGAAGTCTCACTCTGTTGCCTAGACTGGAGTGCAGTGGCCGCTCCCAGCCACTGCAGCCTCGACCTGCTGGGCTCCGGCGATCCTTCCGCCTCAGCCTTCCAAGTAGCCGGAATTACAGGTGTGTGATACCATGCCCGGCTAATTTTTTTTATTTTAGTGTAGAGATGAGGTCTCGCCTGCCCAGGCGGGTCTTGAACCTACGGGTTCAGGCAATCCACTCACACTCACCTCAACCTCCCAAAGGCGCGGGATTACAGGCTGAGCCACTGAGCCCGGCTCAATTTTTTTTTTTTTTTTTTTAGCATCAGGGTCCCACTCTGTCACCCAGACTGGAGTGCAGTGAATCGATCATGGCTCACCACATCCTCAGCATCCTGGGCTCAGGTGATCCTTCTGCCTCATTTTCCTGAGTAGCTGGGACTGCAGGTGTATACTACCATACTTGGCTAATTTTTTTATTTTTTGTAGAGACAAGGTCTTACTATGTTGCCCAGGCTTGTCTTGAACTCCTGGGCTCAAGCAATCCTCTTGCCTCAACCTCCCAAAGTGCAAAGATTACAGGCATGAACCACTGTAACCAGTCGATACTATTTTCAAAAGGGATAAAGACCCTTTGGTGTGTGTCTGTTGAATGTATGATAGAAGTATTCATTTAACAGTTTCTATCAAGCAATGTCACATCCCATGAACTCTGTGGAACACTTACATACAAAAAGGCACTGTCCCTAACTCCCAGGATCTTTTACTCAGTAGTCTGGTTGGGTGCATGTGGTACACATACATAAGACAGTTAACACAAGGTGGATAGCTAGATTCCAGATTGAAGGTTATAAATAACAACTACAAGATGGATTGTAAATTTCGAATAATTATGGTTTTCAGGAGGCAGTCAAAGAGGATTGTCTGGAAGTTGAGGTGTGGTCTTCTTAATTCCCATTTTGCTGAAAGTGTGTACTCTGGAAAAGGAGGATGACAAGAAGCACACAAACAGGTGCATACATTTACCTTTTGGCGGCTCTCATCTCCCAACCTTATAAACTTTGTTCCTTAAAGAGAGAAACAAACTCATTATTAAAAGTTAGTATAATGTTTGATCATTTTTACTATCTGTCATAGCAGATACATGCATTGATGTTCCTGCTCTAACGGTTGACAACCCCACTATTCTTTAAAGTTGCAAGATACAATATTCCTGACATACTTAATAGGAATTTAAATTAAATGTAATACATATGTGTATATGGTTGCATGAAGACCTTTAATAAGCACTAAAAACTGAAAGAAAAAAAAGCAGTGGTGCTCTTTCCCTCCTTCTGCTGCACAAGTAACAAAAAAATGAAAACAATAATAAACCACAAATGTAAGGAGGAGTAAAGATATATATTTTTTCATTATGATTGTTTAGAATTAATTTAGGATTATTAAGATTCCTTACAATATCAATTTTAAAATTAAGAATTTTTTCTTATGTTTTCTGGTGTCTCTGCTGTGCCAGTAATGGAGTCTGCACTGTTTTTGCATCAGAAGGTTTAAGATGTGACTGTTTTTCTCGTCTACCTTTTACTAATAAATTAGCTATCTGAATGTCCTGCTATGAATTCTAGTTCTATTTTCTTTCTTTCTATTTCCCCAAATTCTGTTGGTGGCATACAGGATCTCTAATAATATACTAACCGGTTTCACTTCAGGGCAGTTCTTTCCTTTTGGTATTCTAAGCTCTGGTTAAATTCTCCCAAATGTAACACAGGGATAAGGAATATATATTTTCTCCCTAGTTCTTCTCGGTCCATTTTCATTTTATCACATACCAAAAGGAGCTTTATAGTATAAAATATTTAGAAAATCTTTAAATGGTTCTGAGTAAACTGTGCAAAATAAGGCCATGGTTCCTTATTTAAATTACTCAAAGTCAGATGTTGTGCTTACTATCTGCTATTTGTTTCTTAAACTTAAGGAAAAAATCAATGATAGCTCAGTAATTGCTGAAATAATTAATTGCCAGTATTTAATAAAGTCAAATGATAAAACCTAACCTAAGCCATTTATTTTTTTACTCTTGGAGGTGGAGGTTTACATTTAATATTACTAAAAATTAGGTAGTATGTATAATAAAAAAGATAATCTTAATATTTAAATAATAATTGCATTAATAACATACATTTTAACTAATAAGGAAAATTTTAATTAGTAATTTAACACATTTTTCTCCTCAAAATTTATTTTTTTCTAATATCTAAGGTGTTACATATAATAATTTTCAAAGTTGCTATTACGTTTTTAGAGAAAGCAGTCATTGATCAACAAATAGTGCTCTCCTTAATTACCTCTGCACTTTCCATTCCCACTGGATACATTATTTTATTATAAAAACTAAGCTAATTTTGTTGAATATATATGTTAAACATGATCGTGAATTGAATTGCTAATTTAAATTTGTCTTACAAGAATACACAAAGTAACACAAAATAGACACAAAATAATTTATATCTGTGCCTAAATAATTTTTTATTGTGTTAACTGTGTACGTCTCTAGGTACTGTGTTTATATCAGAGGTGAACAATAAGCAACCATATAACTGGTGGGCACAGACATCCAGGTGTTCTCAGCTCTGGGGAAACAAAATGGCTCCCACAATCTATTTGTGAGGCATGCGGAGGAGAGTCTATGTCACTTTAATGAGCTGAAATATCCAATGTATTCACCATTTTGAAATTTGTTGCTGTATTTCTAAAATGCAGGTGGCTTACCTAACATGATAGGCTCTGGGTATTATTGTATTCATTTATTTATTTGCACATTTAGGACTCGTCTTAGTATGAAAGAGTAAAAGTCTTAGAAGGTCTACAAAAAGAGGATACAAGCTGATCTAGCCACAGAGATGGGCAGGTCTTGAAGCTGTTTCCCACAGCCCTCTGCAGCTAGGCCCAGCCTCCAGAGGGACCAACCTTAGGAAGAAGGTGATGGGTGCCTCAGGAGTATCCCTGCCCAATTCAACATTGAGGAAAATATCGAGAGCTTACAAACAAAATGGAAAATAACTTTCCCAGACCAGAAAGAAACCACTTGGCATTCCTGAGGAACAGCTGCTTGCTGGTAGAAGTTTATGATAATAAACTAAACTGGGTGAGCATTTCCTAAGAAGAAATATTTAATTATCCTGCTCACCATTATGAGGAACTTCTGCCACTCTTCAGGTTATTATACAGTAAATAACCATTTTTCTAAAGGACAGAGCTGTTTTAATTATATGACAATGAATGCATAATTATTATGTTTGTTAGGAATGAATCACAAGACAACAGACTTGATATTGCTGCTCTGGTTAGTGCATCTTAATTACTTTTTCATTTATTTTGCATATAAAAGCTATTTGCTAATTGTCTTTGCTGTAAATATGCAAAATATAATTAGTCATTCATAATTCTTTATGTGTTATCTAACTATACATTTGTTTCTGAGGAACATATATTAAAGTGAATATTTAATGGGCTTTTTGTGTGAATTCTTTCTTTTTTTAAACAAAGTTTTAAGTAAATTTTAGATACGTAAGAGTTTTAACCCTATTCTTAGGAAAACTTGTGCTGTGAAAAAAATGAAGAACAAAAAATATTGAGTTATGGAGTGAATGCTGAACTATGTGGAATTTAAATATTTTTCATATGAAGGCACTGATAATGACATGAAATATCCTTATTAAGCCTTTAAGTCAACCTTTCAGATATGCACCCAAGCTACTCAGATAAATCTTTAAGCATTATCAATTTCCACTTAAGTTTTTACATATTTGTGTGAAATCTTATCAGAAGTAGAAAAGATATCTGTAGATGTGCTCAAACATGCATTTTTAAGTGCTCCAAATAAGTTACTTCTATCTGTTGAAAACATTGAGTGAACACTCCTGAAACTTTAAAATCTCCACTATGAGTACCATATAAAATCTAGGTAAATGGCAATATTTGAGAAGTTAGCTTATTTTTAGTAGTTGATCCTTCAGTGACTCTAATGAGGGTGTCATGAAGTAAACCCACAGTGAGGTTTCTTATACATATATTGACATCACAAAAGTGAACCACACTGGCTAGTTTTTTCATCTCAGGCCAAATATTTTCTAAAAAATTAGTTGGAAATAGAATGTGGACTAGTTTCTCCTATGATTATCACTTCCCTATGAACTAACATTGCTGAGAACGTCTTAATGTGCTCATATTCATTACAGTGACTGACTAGTTAAATGGACCACGTGTTTTCAAAATAGTACAGATATCAGGAGCATTGACCAACAATTAAAATTTTTCTTTTCACTTGTCTCCATAAAATCCTGCCAGTTCATCCTGCTGATGCATGTCGCATTCCACTTTCTTCACCTCAAACATTTGATTTACTAACCGGTTGTACTGTTAATCCCATGTCATGACACTTCTATTCACTTCTGCTTTTCAACTGAAAGCAGCTTCCTACGAAGATAAAGCTAGGTAAAATCTATTGTAAAGAGGAGAATAACTTGAATGCAGCTATCATATCAAAATGAAAACACACTTCTGCTCTCTTCACCCACTAGACATCCTGAATACTTTTCCTAATGACGAAGTCTAATAGGATAGCTGATGAAAATACAACTGGTGATCATTTTTTTTCTTCAGAAGTAATCCTACTCTGTAATTGTGCTCATTTATGTTTGGCAAATCTTTTAAAATGAGCATATATAAAAACAGAATGATGGCAGGGTGTGAATTAGAAAAGAACTAGTAAACATGCTTTAGAAAATTCTAATATGAATAGATTATATTGATTCTTATTTATTACAAACATATTCCAAAACAGCCTTAAATAAAGCTTTTTAAACAAGCATTTGCAAAAAACCATAACTGTTACAAGATTTTCTTTGTATTTATTGTGATATTTTTGTTCCTTAAATTTTTCCTTTCTTTTGCTTTCAGATTAATCCAAAAAAAGTGAAATATATATTTCAAATAGCATTCCACTTATGTACAAAAGTTGTAGGGCTAGCATTCTCTCTACCCAAATCCCAATCTTAAAAACCTGTTGTCCTATAGTGAAATGATTTAGTTGCATGAGGAAATGAAATGGAGAATATTGTGTAAATAGACAATTTCATTCTCTACTCTGAAACAGTGAAATACACACTCATGAATCCCTATAAGAGAATGTTTAATACCTTTTATGCATGTATATGTTGATAGCATTAACAAGGTCTGAAAATTAAATTTCCATTTATATTTTCAAACACTTTCATTTTCACCATAAGGAGCATAAAATTTTGTTTATAATTTTTGTAAGCCTTTTTCATTCTCAAGTGATTCAAAATGTAGCAATGACCCTGAAATTCATTATGTTTTTGGAAATGTGACTAATTATTCAAAAGAACAATAGGCAGCAGGCCTCAGGAAGAAAAAATATGTAATTTTTCACCTTTGCAAAAGAACATTTTTGATTATATTGTGTGGCATGCAAGTATTTAAAACATTGGAAAATTCTGGATTTGCCTCTGGTGATAACGAGGATCACTATCTGTCCTCCTTTACAAGAAGTTTGAGAGGGTAATCACTTGAGGGGCTTTGGTCTTTTAAAAATAATCCTTATCAAGCACCTATTTCACAAAGAATCATGTCAGAATAATAAACACAGTCTTCCCAGTAACATTATGCAGCATAAAATTCAGAAGAATGTAAATGTAGAGTGACTGATATCAAATAGATGCTAGAAAAGTAAAAGCTATAAAAGCTTTCTACCAGTGTGTTGACTGAAAAATCATAGTCTTGTATTTTCCAACATCCTAGATACTTTTTACATAGAATGCTCCAAAATATATTTGAATTAAAAGTTGTCTGTATAAGACCTAAGAAAGAAAACATCCTTATCTTATGGGTTCTGAATTGTGTTATAGCAAAGAACCAGCCCATTGGCCTTAGTCAATTAACTATAGGATCTCAATGCTCATTCCCAAATGTTAAAACATTCAAGAGAAGAAATGGGAAATGAACCATGGAAATGTCCTAATTATATTTAAAAACCTGTGGAGATAGTAAATAAAAATTCTCAAAGTGAAAATCCTTAAGACATTGCTGAAGAAAATATATTTTACCTGATGCTGACTTAGAAGAGGATCTGTGTGTGTGTGTGTATTTATATATAATACATATGTGTGTAATATATATACATATGTATATGTGTGTGCATATATAATGTATATACACGTATTTTCTTAATAGATACATACATACATTGTGTACACATACATAGCACAATTTTATACTTATATACACATCTGTGTATTCTAATCCCCCTTATGGTGAGGCACAGTTTGATCTGAATCTATCAAATAATGAAATATCCCAGTAGCAATCGGTATGACCTCCATGAATTCTTGTCCCTTTATTTCCACGTTGTCTGTTAATTAGAATTTGAAGTCAGGAGATAAAAGACTAGTCCAAGTTTTTATTTTTTATGTTTAAGCTCTACTTTCTTTCTCTTCCTCTCCAAAAATTTTGCAACCTTTTACAATCTAATCAACTATTGTCACATGGTGCCATTATTTGTCCCCTGAAAAATGATCTCAGATAATCATCTGAAGAGCCAAACCTAAAATCTTCAACTTTCTAAAAATAAAAACAGCATCTTCTCTGGTTTTAGATAGTCTTTGGGCTGGGGGAAAATTATCTGACTAAGAAAAAACAAACACTTCTTCTACTACTCTGTGTTTGTGTTTGCATGGATCAATTGTGAGACAAACAACATTCATTGACAGTTGCTGGCCATGAGTCTGCCTGTTTGAAATACCTTAGTCAGGAGAAGTACCACAAACTGAACCGAACAATCTCTCACAAAACATCTGCAACCATCTGACCCTGGCCTTAACCTTTAAATCTATCTTTTCATATTCATCTCAAAAGACCTTGTCAATGGCCAAGGAGACTCAAGAAAAGGATTCTTCAACAAACAAAAAAGATACAGAGGAAATTCAACCCAGATTAGGTGGCAGAAGATAATACAGTTTGCTCATTTTTATTCTGCTGCTCAAACTGGAGTTGAATTCATTTTCACTTTATCTTTATTCATGTTATTTAAACATAACATTCATTAGGATTGTGAACTGCAACAGATAGAAGAGAACAAAACTACTCGCCAAATTTGTTGGGCATCTGTTCCCACTAGAGGCGGCCCCTTGCCAGCTCCACATCATGTCATTTTTTTTCCCCTGAATTCATTTCAAAGTCAATCCATCAGTTTATGAACTGTTTGATCAAACTTGTCATTAACCAAGTGAAACATTTAATTTGTATTAACAAAAATTGGACAAATAATTAGTACAGGGATTAACCATTTCACTTTTTTCCCTGCATTTTATTTATCAAACCTGTTCGTTGTTGATATAACTTTTTCATATGACACTATATGCTTTCACTGGAAATAATGAGAAACATTTCAAAAAATGAAAATACTTATAAACTGATGGCCATTTTAAAAAAATTCATGCACATAGCTGGATCTTACCGCAACTACTAGTAACTACAAATTTCTAGTCACCGTCTTCATTAAGATAGAGTGTAAGTTTCTCAAAGGCAAAGAGTTTGATTGAACCAACTGGCCAGAGACTTATAAAATTACCACAGCTATATTAAGTATCAAGGAAGATTTTATTTTCATTTTGAATGAAACTATCATTTCATTTTGGCATTCAACCATACTCTAACAAATGGCATAAGTAACTTACCACAAAGAGCTCTCCTCCTACCCACATTTTCCTGCAATGTTTACTTCGTGTTTTCCACCCCAAATTGCAATTTATATAACATATGAATTAGAAATGGAACCATTGCTGTTGATGGGGATTTTTGCTCTTAGGAAGACTTAGTCATCATCTAGTGCAATTGCCATGACCGTGACCTCATTGGGCACTTGTTGGCATAACTATGACAATTTGTTAATGAACTGTTTTTGTCTTTAATTGCTTACTTAATTATGGAGCACCAACATAATAGCATTTCTAATTTGTACCATAATTGCATGCAGAGATGAAATGTTAGTGTCTATCATATGCTTGTTTCTAATCATCTCTTGTTCATGGAAAATTTTCCAAAGAGATGTCTTCTTTAATATGATGATATGGTACCAATCATTTGAAATGTATCCCCCTTTAAATGCAATTGTATATGTAAACCAACTTCAGTCTCTCTCAATCTCTTTCTCTCTCTCACTGAGTGTATATAGAATTGCATGTGCAAGCATAAAGTTACTTAAATGTTTTCTATTTTCATTAAGCTAAAGTACACAACATGAAAAAAATACCTACTGTTGTCTACATAGCAACACTTTTGACAATGATATCCATGACCACAACCGTTTTAAAGAATAGTTTATAAAAATAGTTAGCTTAGCAGGGCACAGTGACTCACGCATGTAATCCCAGCAGTTTGGGAGGCAGAGGCAAGAGGATTGCCTGAGCCCACAGGTTCAAGACCAGGCTGGGCAACTTGGCAAGACCTTGTCTATAACATAAAATAAAAAAATTAGCTGGGTGTGGTGGTGCATGCCTGTAGTTCCAGCTACTTGGAAGGCTGAAGCACAGGGATTGCCTAAACCCAGTAGGTTGAGGCTGTGTTGACCTGGAGCATGCCACTGCACTCTAGCCTGGGCAACAGAGTAAGACTCTGACTAAAAAAAAAAATAACAAACAAACAAAAAACAGCTTAAGCTGCATGAGATTCTCCTCACTATTGCATTAGTGTTACTGCTGCTATACAGAATTATTCAAGATTCTGTGTGTGGTGGGTGTGAGCTGGTATGCTTCAAATCGATCAAGGGAAAATAATGGCCATCATTCTTCAAAATGGAATCACTAATCATGAACTAAGTTTGAAGAATTCAGAGAATTAAGCCAAGTCTCTTGTGAGATAAAGAACAAATGGAAAGTAGGCATCAGAAAGGGAGGAATGGTAGAGGCCACTGAAGTCACCATTGACTATGTCCTTCTCAACGAAGTTTCTTCTTCACAGTTTGTTCCTGTGGAAAAATATATTCAGTGCAAAACATTAGTTATGGACCCAACAGCACAGTTCAAAACATGCGTAGCCGATGTATGTTTTCCCCAAAAAATACAAGTATTGGGCATTCATTGTCATCTACACAAAGAACTGAGTCCTAAAATCCTTTACTCAACTAAATTCTTAATAAGTAAACTGAGACTAACCCTCTAATACCAGATTTGTTAAACAACATGATTTAGGTCCTTGCTATTCATGCACCTTGTACAACTAAAATGACTGGTAAAGCTAGAATCATGAAAGAGTCATTTTATGTAGCTGCTAAATTCCTCTCAAATCTCCTTGCAACTTAACGAGTAAAGAAAGCTCAATGTGTAATGCCGGCTAATGTGGTTTATGCTAGAAAATAGTATCAACCTATCTTTGTAGCTTATCTAAGCCAGGATAATACTTTTAGCCTTTATAGTAGACCCAACTCCATTTTTTCAACTCTTGACTATGTATTTCCTGAAATCCTTTTCCAAAGAGTTAAATTGGATGTGAAATCTGTACTAGGCTGTGGAGCTGTCTTTGTTCTAAGTCTCGCCAGCAAAGCCTCGCCTCTGTATCACTTTCATTGCGTTCTGATTGAGCTTGACAGTGTGACAGAAAAGCAAAGGGAGGCAATTCCAAACTGAATGAGAGTCTTTTTCAGCCACACAGCAGCCTCCTCCTTAGCCTCTAAGAAAAAGAGGTAACAGATGCCGATGGCAAAGCATCCCTAACAAAGTCCTAACTTTGATGCAGGCAGAAGAAGAAAAAAATGTAAAAGATTGTCTCAGTGCAGAAAAACCTTGAATGGATCACAAAGGAAGCAAAATGAGAAAAGTCGTGGTGCAGAAAATGGCTGGGAGAGTTATGTAGCTATGGTGCACTTAAGAAATTATTTTAGTCTTAAAAAGAGGTTAGGATCTTCAGAATTGGCTCTGCCAGGTATGGCACAATTGGAACAGTTGCATTATATGGCGTCCCAGCAAAAGGTGATTAGTGATGCTGTGATTGCTTGCTATGGAGGGTGTTCACGGGACAAATGCACAGTCCCTTGGGCAGAAAGTAAAACTCCAATGAAAGGACAACTTTATAACATAGCCGTTACCTTTGTACTCTGGAGAGCAGATCTTTTCTAATTGTGCAAAATGCTTAGTGTTATTATAATTTTTTGCTTCGGTATATTCTGTAACTAAATGGATTGGTGCATCACTACATTCTACTGCTTGATACTATCTAGGGATCAGTTTCTGACCTTGTCAAGGAGTGGCTTCTGAGGTACATTTATCTTTGAAAGTGAACAAGGTTTAGTTACATGAAAAAAATTTATTGTGAGATATAAGCATTTATATTAATCTCTCATACTAGTTTCCCTTATTTATTAAGAAACTGATTTAAAATATCAATATCAGTGCAATGTGTCTTGATCCTTGTGGCAAGAACATGAACCAAAGTAGACAAGATCTGTCCAGTTGAACCAGGGCTCAGGCCCATATAGTTCTGAGTCTATAACTAAGATCAAGACTGAGAAACACAGTGATTCCCTCGAATCTACATAGAAGTCCTCAGGCTAGAATGTCAGATTCTGCGAGTTTGTAGAAATAACTCACTGCTTTGGTGGTAGGAGTGAGAGACACAGGTAGAAGAAGAACAGTGACTCATAGAGCTCTTGTTTGTATTTGTCTTCATTTATTTTCAGAGATTAAACAAAAATAGTAAGAATGAATGTGATTTTAATGAAGTTTGCTATAATCTATCATTTAAAATAGTAAGTAACATTTAAATGAAGAATTCCTTTCTTAATAATCCTCAATGACTGACACGCTTGGTGAAGTTCTGTGAAGTCAGAACTCAGTGACATGCTAAACATCCCCTGAGGAGTCCTTATTAGCTATCGTGACATCTCTACACTGGTGGCATAGGCAGTATAAATAATCCAAGCATTAGCCCTTATTACAGGATAAACCTATGCAAGAGGCTGGTTTACCACATGGAACACATTTTGGGGGATACTAATTTCATAGCAGATTTTTAAAATTACAGATTTCGTGGCATTCTTTTTTTCTCTGGAAATTTTATGTATTGTTTTCTCTCAAATATGATAATGCTCCTTTTGTGCCAGGTCAAAATGTTTTAATTGCATACTTACACTATGTAAAAGATCAGACAGGGTCCATGGAAGTAAAGCTTGGGCCAACATAGTTGGAGCAAAAGATAGTTGGAGCAGTGTTAAAGGTGTCTGCATAGTTTTCCTAGAATTATGTGTAGATTTTCCTTGAAAATGTACACAAGATAAAAGAAGTGAGGAAAACATTATGCAAACAACCTAGAGATTCAGAACTCCTAGTTTAACTTATAAATGATTATCTATTTATGCTAAAATAAAATATGTATATATCTAATTGATAATATATGTTGAGTTCAAATACAGTAATTAACATGTACATATGGGACACTCTTATAGGTTAACATGTATGTATACACAAGTTCTCATATACTTAAAATGCTAGAAAATTATCAGTGATTTAAATCATTTCTCTCATACTTAAACTCATATACAGGTTATACTATTATGTTTTCCAGCTAATTAATGTCCTCTGTCTATATTTAATATGATTTGATTTCCTTTAGAGATAGCTAATGAGATAAAGCAGGCACTATGAACCAGTTAAATCAACCACCTAATCTTACACATGAAACATTAAACAGAGAGGAAGCATCTGCAATTAGCAAATTGCTTTGATGTGACTAAATATCTGGCTCTCTGCATCACCAACGTTGTGGGTCTAAGTCCCAGATGAAGCCACTGATCTAGACGTGCTGAGTGTAAATATAACGAGCAAGTATTTTCTTACGGAAGGCACTTTTTGAGGATGGTGGTTCTATTGGAATCCAGAGGGCCTGGTTCGGGGGCTGTGGGCAAGATGTGCAGGTGGGAGGGAGGGGAACAGAAAGAAGCAATCCCACTCTTCATCAGGAAGATCTTTATTTCTTTCCTGAAGAAGAGACAACAGATACAACCCATTTCCAACATGTGGAGGGGTGTTGCGTTACCTAATAAAATGCTGAAAATGCACTTGAGTGATGGCAATGACCTTATCTTGAGAGTGGATCTAATCATTGGTACTATGATCCATCAGTAACATGAATCTGATTAACTCAGTCAGAAAACCTCACACCGGGACTTCTTTGCTGTCTGCTTGAAAAAATTCCAATGTTCACCCAGGATGTGGATGGAAGAGTACCTCTCTTTCCCAACAGCACAGATGAATCTGTGGGCAAAGCCATATGAAGAGAACCAAGGGACATAAGGAGAAAAGCTTCAATACGCAAATACTTATTTTTAAAAAAATAACGTTAATTTTTCACTATGTGCTTCTCCCTGTTCTAAATGCTTTTACATGGGTCATCTTGCTTAATCATCTCAAAAAAAATGTGATCATCCCTGATGAACAGATGAAGAAACTGAGGCAGAGAAAGATTCATCATCTCGTCCACAGTCACATGGTATACAATGTTGGAGATGGGATATAAGTGCAGGTAGTCTGACTCCTGACCTCCCACAACTCAACTGTCCTGAGGATTCATACATGAGAAGACCATGGTTAAAAAAAGAAAAGAAAAGGAATGGTGTAATGGGAAAAAACAACAACTAGGACATTGCATTTGAAAATCAACTGGATTGTTGGAGAAACTAACCGTGATGTCTAGATTTTGAAGGTGAAGAATTTTAGGTGTGAGGACTACCAGGAAAGTGAACCCCTTTAAGAGATTTGAGAGGCGAAGGAAGGGGCAGCCCAAGCCACGGATTTTACTGACAGAACACTAGAGAGTAGTTGCTAGATGCCAGCCATGTTTATGAGTGCCATCTTGTTTTGTTTCCTTGACTACACTGAGAGGTAAACATTAAAGCCCCATTCTTAAAAATTTTAATAGACTTTGTTTTTTAGAGCAGTTTTAGGTTTACAGAAATACTGTGCAGAAAGTACAGATAGTTTTTCTATCTGTTCTTCACACATCATGCTCTTAAAAACAATGGTAAAGAATGAGCCATTTCTCTAATGAAAAAATAGGCAAAATTTTCAGAATAACCCCTTAACCTATCTCCTCCAATGGATGGCCAGACCTGTGAAAGACGGGCTTCATACGTGCTAGATCAGTGCTCAGTGAGTGCCTTGTATCTGATACTGAAGGAGAAAATATATTCTTAATTAGTTATTCAGCAGATGCTCTTTGATCACTCAATCACTGAATTATGTTCATCATTAAATTTAGTGTTCTAGCCAGGCTCGGTGGCTCAGTCCGTAATCCCGCGCTTTGGGAGGCTGAGGTGAGTGGATTGCCTGAGCCCGCGGGTTCGAGACCCGCCTGGGCAACTTGGTGAGACCTCATCTCTACAATAAATTAAAAAATTAGCCAGGTGTGGTAGCGTGCGCCTGTAGTTCCTGCTACTTGGAAGACTGAGGTAGAAGGATCGCTGGAGCCCAGCAGGTCAAGGCTGCGATGGCCGGGAACGGCCACTGCACTCCAGTCTGGGCGACAGAGTGAGACTCCAACTCAAAAAAAAACAAACAAACAAATTTAGTGTTCTAACCCTTGGCCTAGTCTCATCTCTTTATTGATATGTTTCCATGACCTATTCATAAGTTAAGA
This sequence comes from Carlito syrichta, assembly GCF_000164805.1. Taxonomy (NCBI): domain Eukaryota; kingdom Metazoa; phylum Chordata; class Mammalia; order Primates; family Tarsiidae; genus Carlito; species Carlito syrichta. The sequence continues at coordinate 432,799 of NW_007252919.1, forward strand.
GAATAAGTCTCACTTGCATTTGGTGGGTCACTACAGCAGAAGAAAATCAAAAACACTATGTGAAAATTATCTACTGTGGTAATACAGTTAAACTAGTTTAAGGGCCAGGCTCAGTAGCTCAGCCTGTAATCCCAGTACTTTGGGAGGCTGAGGAAAGTGGATTGCCTGAGTCGACCCACCCAGGCAACTTGGCCGGACCTCGTCTCTACAATAAATAAAAAATTAGCTGGGCATGGTAGCGTGCGCCTGTAGTTCCAGCTACTTGGAAGACTGAGGCAGAAGGATTGCCAGAGTACAGCAGGTCGAGGCTGCAGTGGGTGTGCCACTGCACTCCAGTCTGGGTGAGTGAGATTCCAGCTCAAAAAAAAAAAAGAAAGAAAGTAGTTTAAGAATTTCATTCTTGGTGATATCTTCAACCATTTTGTTTTTTAACAATTCTCTTTTCCCTCTTTTTTCTTTCAAAAATTCTGATGCATGTCTTAAAAAAGATGAACTCCATTTCATTGGCATTTCTTTTTTCTTTTTTTTTGAGTTGGAGTCGCACAGACTGGAGTGCAGTGGCCGGTCCCGGCCACTTCAGCCTCGACCTGCTGGACTCTGTGATCCTTCCGCTTCTGCCTTCCAAGTAGCCTGAATTACAGGCATGTGCTACCACGCCCGGCTGATTTTTTGATTTATTGTAGAGATGAGGTCTCGCTGCCCAGGCGGGTCTTGAACCCTCGGAATCAGGCAATCCACTCCCCTCAGCCTCCTAAAGGTGCGGGATTACAGGCTGAGCCACCGAGCCCGACTTCATTGGCACTTCTGATCACAGACTGAATTCAACATACTCCTCATGAATCCAGTTTCTCACCCTCAATTACCTACCATAGGAACAATACCATATTTCTTCAGTTACCTGGTCCAGAAACTGGGAATCATCCTTAGTCCCTCAGGCTGCTTTCATTCCTCCATTGAATAAATCATAGAGTCCTAGTCATTCTACTCCCTCGGCAAGTCTAGATTCCACTCCCCTTTTCTCTATTCCCACTGCAATTCATTTGTTCCATACTTTATTTATTTATTTATTTATTGAGTTGGAGTCTCACTCTGTCACCCAGGCTGGAGTACAGTGGCATACTCACGGCCACTGCAGCCTTGTCCTTCCACCTCAGTTTTTCAAGTAACTGTAACTACAGGCATGTACCATCATGTCCCGGCTAATTTTTGTTGATTTCGTGTAGAGCTGAGGTCTCACCAAGTTGTCCAGGCTGATTTTGAACTTGTGAGCTCAGGCCATCCTCTCACCTTGGCCTCCCAAAGTGCTGGGATTATAGGAGTGGGCCAGCTAGATGGAGGAGGTGGTAGTGAGGGAAAGAGAACCATCACAATGACCCCTACCTATTTAGCCTGGGTCAGATGTCTTCGTATAACTATGGAATGATTTATTTTTTTGGCCAGTCGGGGCGATTGCTTTTCTCATGTATTGAGTTTCCTTGTAAATTTGGATTTACTCTAGATTTTCTGCTTTGTTAATTTTTATCTAACATTGGACCACTATCACACTCTTTTAATTTGTAATTAAAAAATGATTTAAATTATTCATTTAGAATTAAGTTACATGTTATATACTATACATGAAATAAAACAATTTTTATAAAATTAATTTCCCCTAATTATTCTTATTTCTCAGCTCTGCTTTGGTTATTTTCACATGCTAATTCTACAAATAAACTTTAGAATCATTTAAATCATATTTTTCCAAAAAAGCCAGTTAGAAATTTGTTTTTGTATTGTATTTATAATTTAGTTTAGTTTGTAGAGATATTTTAATATATTGCTTTTTTTCACACGTATCAATGCCCTTCTGTAGGTTTTTATAATTTCCTTAATATGAAGTAGACAGGTTTCTTGGGTTTTGTTGCTGTTATTGCTTTCTTTTGTGAATGGGAAACTACTTTATCTGTTAAACTTTGTACCTAGTTATTGCAGGCAAGTAAGAAAGTTATTACTTCTCTGTATTTGGATTTTAACCAGATAATCTACTGAATTTTCTTATGTTTCTAATAGTTTTTCAGTTGACTCATTTGGGTTTTTACAAACTATAATCTTTATAATCTGCAAATAATAATACTTGTGACTCTTCCTACCTAATATTTGTGCTTCTTATCTCATTCTGTCATCTAATTACATTCGTGAGCACTTCAGGAACAATCATTAGATAATTGTGGTAAAACCAATTACCCTTGTCTTGTTCCTGACTTTAATGAGACTACTTCTAGTTTTTTACCATTAAGTGATATGCTGGCTGTTAGTTTGTGGTACACAAGATATATATATATTTATATATGATATGATATATATAAATATATATTATATATACATAAAATACATATATTATATATTTTAAATATGACTCAAAAAGTTTTGTTCTATTACCAGAATATTAAAATTTTTTAAAAAGTTAAGATTTGCTTTTCTTTTTTTTTTTTTCTTTTGCAAATATTGCGATAATCATGTGGTTTTAGTTCTCTAACCTGTTTATATAGCAAAATCTCTTTTTAAAAAAATTTTTATTATAAAGATGTGGGGTACATTTCAGGATTAGGTATATAAACATTGATCATGCAGGTACCCTTGTTGATGAGATATGACCCTCCCTCCCCTAGCAGTTTCCCTCAACTGCCTATCCCACCTGCCCCTCCCCTACAGTTTCCCACTACTGCCAATCTCTTTCTTATAGCATTATAATTGTTCAAGCTTCGTTTATGAGTCAGAACATATGGAACTTCGTTCTTTGTTTTGTGATAAATCACTGAGTATGATCGACTCCAAATCCATCTCTTAACAAATTTGATATTATTTTATTTATATTATTGAACTCCTTAGAAGTCCAGAGTTACCCCCACTTGATATTTTAAATCTTATTCATGAATAAGATTACTCTGTAGTTTTTATTTTTTTTTTGAGTTGGAGTCTCACTCTGTCACCCAGACTGGAGTGCAGTGGCCGCTCCCAGCCATCGCAGCCTCGACCTGCTGGGTTCCAGCAATCCTTCCACCTCAGCCTTCCTAGTAGCTGGAACTACAGGTGCACTCTACCATGCCCGGCTTATTTTTGATTTATTGTAGAGATGAGGTCTCGTCAAGTTGCCCAGGCGGGTCTCGAACCCACAGGCTCAAGCAAACCACTCACTTTAGCCTTTTCTGTGCCATTGTTGCAATCCTCTGGTATCAGTGCTGGGCTGCCTTTGTGAGAAGAACTTTCTCCTCAAACTATGAAACAATTAAAGGACTTCATTATTCAAAACATGGAAAGCCACTTGGTCCTGGCTTTTTAGTAGCACTTCCTTGACCATTTTATGGTGGCCATATAGGTTTTCTATCACTTAACAACAAAATCTAGAGTTCTGTAGATTTATATTTTCTTAGGAAATAGTTCATTTAACTCAGACTTTGAAAGGTATTAACACAGGATAGCAAATATTGTTTAGTATTTTACATAAAGTTGAGGTTTGCTTTGTTTTCTTTACATACCATTTACATTTATTGTTGTAGCATTTGTTTGGCTTTATGCCAGTCTTTGTATTGTAACTTTTATGAGTTTCATGCTTTCTTTCTGCCTTCTCTGTTACTGTCTTATGTAACAATAGGGATAGTTTATCTAGAAGTCTAAAATGTAAATATCAGAACAGTTCTACAGGTCTGCACTATTATGATGGCCCAACACAAACAATGTAGGCAAGATAGAAAGGTAATAGTGGAAGAGAAATCATTTCTAGAAGTTGTTCCATGCTGTAAAAGTGTTTTATAAATTTTATTAAAATGGTGAATTTGTTACTAAGCAGAAAATGTTCTGTATGTACATACTAAGAAAGAAATTTGAGGAAAAAAAAGATTAGCAAGGGCAAGCAGATAGCTCTTTTCAAGATTGTTGCTTCTTCCATTCTGTTTTCTGGTTTACAGAAGTTCTTGCAGCATATCCTGATGGTTAGTGATTTTGCCACTAATTGAAGATGAACCAGGATTTTTTGGGTGAATTTAAATTTTGTACATTTATATCCTTGTATGATAGTTTTTTCTTCTCTCCATTTTTTTTTTTTTTGAGTTGGAGTCTCACTCTGTCGCCCAGACTGGAGTGCAGTGGCCGCTCCCGGCCACCGCAGCCTCCACCTACTGGGCTCCGCGATCCTTCCACCTCAGCCTTCTGAGTAGCTGGAATTACAGGTGCGCGCTACCATGCCTGGCTGATTTTTTGATTTATTGTAGAGATGAGGTCTCGCTGCCCAGGCGGGTCTCGAACCCGCGGGCTGAGGCAATCCATTCACCTCAGCCTCCCAAAGGCGCGGGATTACAGGTTGAGGCACTGAGCCCGGCTTCTTCTCTTCATTTTTAAGGAAGTGGGTGTGCATTTCACAAAAGAATTAAGCAAGATGAGTTCTTTATGTTTATATTTCTAAGTACTTAGGATTTTACATAATGTTAGCTTTTCTGTGATATAAGCCCAGATGTTTTAAATTGGTGCAAAATGATGACAAACTATTTTATATTCAATTATTTATAGTAAAAGAGAGACTCAAACCATACACATTTTTAAAGATCACCTATTTCTGAACTTGCCTTATTTCCTATATTCTATACCATATTTGTACTAAAATTTCTTCTTTGATTATCCAGTTCTTTTGAAGTTTACATATGTAAACTCTCATTAATCCAAACAAGTTAAGTTCTAGAAGTTCTGGGTGAAAGATTTACTATAAATAATCTGTTTCCAGCCCTTCCTACCAGCCTTGCCAGCATTATATTATTGAAAGTAGATATTGTTTTTTATTTTATTAGCAGTGACTTTAATACATATAGTCTATATTTCTTTCTTTTTTTTTTCTTTTGAGTTGGAGTCTCACTCTGTTGCTCAGACTGGAGTGCAGTGCCCACTCCTGGCCACCACAGCCTCGACCTGCTGGGCTCTGGCGATCCTTCCACCTCAGCCTTCCAAGTAGCTGGAACTACAGGTGCGCGCTACCACACCTAGCTAAATTTTTTGATTTATTGTAGAAATGAGGTCTTGCCAAGTTTCCCAGGCGGGTCTCAAACCCTTGGGCTCAAGCAATTCACTCACCTCGGCCTTCCAAAGTGCGGGATTACAGGCTGAACCACAAAGCCCCGCCCTATTCTATATTTCTTAATCATCAATTTTAAATACTAAAATTTCTGTTAACTCCTTGTTGAAGATGAGAGAATTTGCTCACTTCACATCTTTTTTAGATCCTCTTTCTCTCTAGCTTTCTGTTTTTGTTAGTTGCCGTGGGACAGAGTCCCTTATATTATTTTAAAAATATTATTTAGCTTTTATTTTAAGATTTTTAGGGTTTACTTTATATTTAATAATTACATAGGTGTAATAAGCAGCATTATTTACACTTAACTCTGTGTTTACATTTATTTTGGGCACATAAGGAATCTTTATCTGACAAAGCTTCTCCATCTACAAATTTACTTTGGCTTATTTTTTGATTGGATAGATTATATCATCAAATCAATTTTTTTTTTTTTTGAGTTGGAGTCTCACTCTGTCACCCAGACTGGAGTGCAGTGGCCACTGCCAGCCACTGCAGCCTCGACCTGCTGGCTCAGGTGATCGTTCCACTTCAGTCTTCCAAGTAGTTGGAACTATAGGCGCGCACTACCACGCCCAGCTAATTTTTGATTTATCGTAGAGTTGCCCGGGAGGGTCTCGAACCCATGGGCTCAGGCAATCCACTCACCTCAGCCTCCCAAAGCGCTGGAATTACAGGCTGAGCCACCGAGCCCGGCATCAAATCAATTTTTTTTTTTTTTGAGGTGGAGTCTCACTCTGTTGCCCAGACTGGAGTGCAGTGGCTGCTCCTGGCCACCACAGCCTCGACCTGCTGGGCTCCGGCAATCCTTCCGCCTCAGCCTTCCAAGTAGCCTGAATTACAGGCATGCGCTACCACACTCGGCTGATTTTTTGATTTATTGTAGAGATGAGGTCTCGCTGCCCAGGGGGGTCTCGAACCCGCCGGCTCAGGCAATCCACTCACCTCAGCCTCCCAAAGGCGCGGGATAAAGCCTGAGCCACCGAGCCCAACTCAAATCAATTTTTTAAGGAAGAAATCATAAGTAGTATGTCTCTTGAGTGATCTGAGGCCAGGACAGAATTTCCCTCTTTTGATTTGTTTCATCTGTCTGGATGTTAGGATTCTTTTCTATTCTTGAGTTTAGTAATTTCAGCAGAAAATAGGTCCTGGATTAGTTATGATATATATTAATGATATTAATTTGAAGACCCCGCTATTCTGTGATTTCAGAAAAACTTTCACGACTGTATCTCTGAATAAATCTTCTTTTTTCTACTTCAAGCAGAACAATTATCTATATTTTATAATTAGATTGACTCTCTTCCACATCTACTAACTTCTCTGTGATAATTTTTTTCTTTCCCTGTTCATCCTGTGTGATTTTCTCAACTCTATCAACCAGATCACAAACTTAGTTTTCTGCAGAGCCAGTTTTGCTTTGTGATGTTTCTAAATTATTTATTTCTTCAGTGAAACAATTTTCTCCTTTAACTCAATTAGCTTTATTTAAATATCATTGTTTTCTTATCCTCTTATCTTTGATAGCATCTTTTATAGAACCCATGTTCTCTGTAATTATATTAAAGTGTGGGCTGGGTGTGGTGGCTCAGGCTTGTAATCCCAGCACTTTGAGAGGCTGAGGTGGGAGGATGACTTGAGCCCAAGAGTTCAAGGATGTGGTGAGCTAGAATCATGCCACTGCACTCCAGCCTGGGTGACAGAGGAGACTATGTCTCCAGAATAAAATAAAATAAATAAATTTTTTTAAAAACACAAATAAATTGTGGGTCATTTATTTTAACAAATTTTCTTCTGCTTCTCATTGACCTATTAAATGAACCTCTTCTTTATGTCTTTAGTAGTCCCTTCCTTCCTTCCCTCCTTCCTTTCTTCCTTTCTTCTTTGTTTCTTTCCTATTTAATAATCATTGCATATATCACATAGCATCAAATTTGTCCCCAAATTGTCTGAATGGGTCTTTTTTATTTTCCTTCCTATTTACTTAGACTTTATTCAACTTCTCTCTAGGAAAATTAACTAGAGGACTTGGATGTAATACCTCAGTGTATCTCATTCCTTCTTTTCCAATTACCTATAGGGAGTGATGAGAAGACACAGGGACCTGATCTACTGAAGTAGGAAACCTTTCTTCCTCTCATTCTCTCTTTTATGCATAGACTATTTTTTTGTTGACAATTTGGCATTACAGGTCAAGTCTTTGTGCTAAATTGGGAAAATAGTCATTTCTGTTTTTCATCTGCACTTGGACTGTGATTTCCACTATAGGGTGAGCCAGACAGTCACTTTTGTATGAAAGCCTTGTCTTACAGTTTTTTGAAATCAGAAGTTTGTTTGTTTGTTTTTGTTTGTTTGTTTCTTTCTTTCTACCTCCAGGACTGTGAACAACAAATTTCTATTGTTTATAAGCCACCCAATTTATTTCTGTTTATTTGAGTCAAGGTCTCACTCTGTTGCCTAGGCTGGAGTGCAGTGGCACGATCATGGTTCACTGCAACTTCAACCTCCTGGGCTCAGGCAATCCTTCTGCCTCAGCCTTCTGAGTAGCTGAGACTACTGGTGTGCACCACCATACCCAGCTAATTTTAAAACATTTTTTATGGAGACGAGGTCTCACTATGTTGTCCAGGCTAGTTTTGAAGTCCTGGGCTCAAGCAATCCTCCTGCCTTAGCCTCCCAAAGTGCTGGAATTACAAGTGTGAGCCACTGCACCCAGTCAAGTTTATGGTATGTAGTTACAGCAACTAAGATATTATCCACCATTAAGATTTCCTAGATTCCAAATCACTGTTTAGTGTGCCAGTTCTTTTGCATCACAAGCATCCACATATTCCCCCAGAGTACGTGCACAGTGCTGTATTGGTGTGAGTTTCTTGAATACACTGCATATTATGTCTGAAATCAGCACAACTCTAATGACACTGAGGATCTCCAGCACCCCCCTAACTCCTCTCATGAGGCGAGTCTCCTCTTAGGAGGAATTCCTCTGTTCTTGCATTATGGCTTAAATCATAATCACTCCAGTTTACCAAATATATCATGATGCCTTTAAAAATTGTGTGGGGGGAATGGTTAATCAGAATCCTATTCATTTCCTCAATGTAGGGCTACTTTATTTTTTTATTTTATACTTAAGCTAACCAGATTCCTTCAGTATCATACGGATCCAAATTTTTATAAGAACGTTGGAGGATCAGTAATATCTAACGCCAGCCACACATTGACTCTATGCCCAAGGTCCTTGCATGTTTATACCTGGTATGTTCAAAGTTGCACATGCCAGCAGAATGTGGGATTAGGTGACCTTTACTCCAGCACCCTCCGAGCACTGTGGGCTTGAGCAGCCAGTGGCAGTGCCCACATAATGTGGCTGTTACACAGCAAGCATGGTGAATGCCATAACCAACTTCTCAGCACCATCTTCAAAACAACTCGGATCCCAAGTTTTAGCCCCTTCTCTCTTTTCAGGAGCTAGAAAACTAGGCTCACTCATACAATAAAGAAGACAGAAAGTATTTATTGAGGTATACTGTACTATGTCCCAGGCATCATTTATGGTGCTGACCATATAATTGTGAAGAAGAAATCAGTTCCTGCCCTCACAGAGCTTCCAGGCTAGAGAGAGTTCCAGGCCAGAGAGATAGGCTCTGCCAGAGAGAGCTTACTTTTTTGTAGTTTGTATGTACAGTCAAAGGCGGTACCTCCCCCAAGGGGATCAAACCACAGAGACCTGTACTGTAGTTGTATGAGTTCACCTTGTTTTATACAAGCATATATTTCCACCCTCCCTCCTTTAAACTATGAATTTAAAATGTATTTTCTGAAGTTAATTCATATAATAGGAGTTCTGGAAATGCTGCCTGGTCCTGCAGGGCAAGTTAAGCATCAGCCTGTCTCCCTGAGGCTTTGTTTCAACACTCCACAGGTCTCTTTGCAACCTGTATTTAGAATCTAATTAGTTACATAATAACTCCTTACATTTTTATACATTGTGACACCTTCTTTGGAAGAGCTTAAAGTGTTTTACAGTCATTATCTTATTCATCTTCACCCCAGGGAGTTTTGGGGGTGGCATGGCATATATTATTATCTTTGTTTTACAGAAGGGGACATGATGGCACAAGGAAGTTAAAGGACTTTAGCAATAGTACACATGAAGTCGGGTGGAACTGGAAACAGAAACTAGTTTCACAAACAGGTGTTTGTGGCTCTGGCATAAATCTGTCTGCTTCCTTCTATCAGAAAGAATGGACCGGGCCTGGTGGGAGTACTAAAGGTTTGATCCTTTGTCAAATAGAATGGGTTAAATTTATGTTGGGAGGAAAAAGCAGTTGAGTTAAGTTGAATCATCCAGGGTGTTAGAGAACCACTTATTAAACGTCTTCAAATGAGGCATGTATATTTCACAACTGCCCTACCACATGCTGCAACGCTGCCAAATGCCATAGGAGAAACCTAGGAAGTGCTCTGACTGTCACAGAGTAGGTACTAGATATGTATTTGTTGAAGGAAAGAAGTTGGGAAGATAGAATGTGGTTCCCATCTTCAAGGAGCTTACAACTAGGGAGGGATGAAATGACACATTAATATAAAGAACAAGTATGGACTGGGCTAGGGAGTATTGCCTGTTGATACAGTAGGAGTTCAGAGAAGGAAAAAAGATGACCACAGCCCGCAGTGATCATAGAGACCTTCCTGCAAGAGCTGGAACCTGAATTAGGCTCAGAGAAGGGGGAGGTTCTAGAGAAGTGAAGAGGAGGAGGTACATCATCTTCGGAAGTGCCAGGGTCTACTGAGGCTGGTGGAGAAAGTTGTGGGGAGGAAGATGTGCATTTGCAACGTGTGTTTTTCTAAAAAGGAAGAAGTGGATTTTGAGAGACTGGGAAGAGGAATTGTTTCCTTCAGTAAATATTATGAAGCGTCTGCTATGTAGTAGAAGACAGAGAGTGAAGAATCAAAGCAAATTCCTAGATTCTGAGTTTGAAAGAACATCATTGCCATAAAGGAAAGCTTGCATTTCAGAACAGTGTTAATTTTTGAGTGTATGATAACTTCAGGGTGCTAGTCTCTGCACCTTTATTTGGAAACTTTATGGATGCCATAAACCTGTCAGAGTGTTTTTCTCTCCCTTAAAGGTGAGATGGAGCTCAAAATTGTTTTCTGCTATCACTAAAATGGTAGTCGTTTTTTTTTTTTTTTTACTGTTTCTGTATTGTTTTATTAAGCTTTTTGCTATTATTCAGTTCTAATTAAATACATGATTGCATCTATTGCCTCCCTATCTCTGCTCCACAGCTGTCCCTTAATATGGTCAATATCTGGCAGCGATTTTCCCAGCAACTTTCTTCTTCTGACCTAGGTTGAACAATTAGACTTAGAAATTTTGAAAATAGCTATGACTGCCTTTTGGAATTTTCAATCTTTTCAAGAATCAAAACTCTTATTTTATTTATCTTCTCCTTCTCCACAAAATAGGAAAGATGAAAAGCTTCAGAAACTAAAATCTTCTTTTGTTAGATAATGTTGGCCTCAAACTAAAAGTAGATCATCAAAATTAGAAAAAAGCTGGATGTGGTAGTTCACACCTCTAATCTCAGCATTTTTGGAGGCTGAGGCAGAAGGATTGCTTGAGCCCAGGAGTTCATGGTCAGCCTGGGTGACCTAGCGAGACCTTGTCTCTACAAAAAAACCATAAAATTAGCCAGGTGTAGTGGCACACGCCGGTAGTTTCAGCTACTTGGGAGGCTGAAGTGGAAAGATTGCTTGAACCCAATAGGTCAAGGCTGCAGTGAGCCATGATCATACCACTGCACTCCAGCCTGGGTGACAGAGCAAGAATCTGACTCAAAAAAAAAATTAACTCAACAACGTAGAAAATGCTTATCAACTCAAGTATAAGATTTTAGGTAATTAAAAGGGATTTCAACTATTGGGGTCTGAAGAAAGCAGGAGAGAGTAGAAGTCCAGAGTTTGCAAATATGTTGTAATTTGAAGATTCTCAGCAGGTAGGTTAACTTAGAGGTACTTTTCTGCCAGTGCTGAAAAATAGGATCCGTACTTTAGAAGACCAGTCCCAGGCATGATTTGGGAGTGGGGCACATGAACAGAAACTCAGTTTTCTACATTTCGAGTATTCCAAGCATACAGCAATAGAGAGAAAAACATGTAGAAAAGAGACTGGCAGAATTCTTCTGAAGTTCATTCCTTCATTTACTACCTTTCCATCTAATGGAGAGCCTTACTGAGAATGAGGTTCATATCAAATTCCTATTTCTCTTTTCTCTCTTTGAATGTTTCCAGTTTAATTCAGGCGCATGCATTATCAAACATCTGTTTTAATTACAGCTATTGTTAAGGTAGTTAATCAGTTGTCGTCTCTCACCAGCCAAAATCCTATATTGCTGAATTTTCGTACAATCAAAGATACAATAAATATAAAAGAAATTCTTGTATATCAGCATGAAAAAAATGCATACAACTTCTTTGCTCACTGATGCAACCAAAACACCCAGGAGTTATTATAATGTGCATTCCCTTGACACAGACTTTTATTTCATGCAAATGACTGTGATTAAGATTCAAATACTTTTTTTTCATTTTCACACATTACTTAATCAATGTGAAGTACTGTGTAAAAATTGCATCTCTTCATAACAGTGATTTTGACCAAGTCAAGTGTTGCTCCTAGAATTATAATCCAGACTTGTGATTCAATTATCATTTAGAGACTTTCTAAATTCAAATTAAGTTCACTCTTTCCTCCTCCTCCCAACACTGCAAACTTAATATCAGTATGGATCATTTGTAAGGTGTGATCAAAATAATTTTCCATTGCAAGGAAATACACAATGTGATGTCTGATTTTTCCTTTACTTGCAAAAAAAAACACAGCAATCAATAGAAACTGGCCATTAAAATGTATGAAAATGCACAAGGTACAGTCTATTTTTCCATTTATGTTACACTTAGCTTTTAGACTGAATAAAATTGACACTTCCCAGAATACTTATCTATTTAAGCCTACTTCGAACAGCACAAACCACATTTAAAAAGTTAAAAAAGAGCCCATGGAATACTTAAAGTTTGGCATCCTTGTTTGATGCATTAACTATGGGACATTCAAAAAAGCACATTCTTAGAAGAATACTCACAGAATGCATAAAATGAAACAGAATTCCAGAAGCTAACTAGGCAACTCTCATACAACTAGAAAACATTGATCTATTTACAGTTTACTGCACCCAAGCCAGAAGCTGAATCTTGTTTTGTTATTGTCTGTGACTATCTCTTTTTTGCTCATCTTGCATTTCATTTTTATTTGAGGAAAAATTAGATGTTTGCCAATAACTAGGAATTAGGCTTCAGAACTGGCAGTTTGGGTTCTTGTAATACCAGTCCCGCCCATTTTCCTAAAATATGTTGCATACCCTGTATTTCTCTAGCCTCTGAGTAGAAAATAAAACCTAATTTTAAATTGTTTTTCTTCTTTCAAGACTCACCAAAAATTCCTTCTTTTGTGTCCAATTGCAATAAGCAGAGAAAAACATTCATCTTTTATTCTGCATGGTTCCTAGAACACAATGCTATCTCTATGCCAGAGCTGAATCTGTTGAATTTGAATTTTTTTTTTTTGAGAGAAGTAGAATTTGCATTTGATGGAGTCTGATGAATTCAAACAGACAATGTTTAAATCTTAGTATTCCTTTTTCGAAGTTGTTTCTTGGACATTCTCATGAGTATGTCCTACCTCTTCTGCCAAGAAAGGTTAAAGGGACATTGGCAATTAGTCATCTGAGGGTTGCAACTCATAGATACCCTGGCCCATTGGAACCAAAGGTCTATTCTTGAATTTATTAGAGGACTAGGAAATATCTAATACTGATGTGATTTTGTAGGAGGAAGAATTGTGAACTGTTAGAGATTTGCCTGAGAAGCCAAAATAGCATTCCATAGGAATAAGAGTAGTCAGCCATGTTGGGTCTCCTGAAGCTAAAACTGGGTCATCTGAAATCAGTCCAGGCTATTTACAGAGAAGTAAAGGGACAATTACTATTTATTCTGGTCCCATCCCAAAGATTCTGAGGGAGATTTTAAAATAAAGCTTTGGGATTGTGTCAGAGACTACTGGTTGGGCCCTAATGTCTAATCTTCCCTATTCCATGGTAATAGAATTTTTGCTGGGCACATGGCAGCTAGGAAAAATGCCCACATACAAGGTGACCTTGTAGCCAACCAACAACGGACCCGTGACTTCGTTCCGGACAACAGAATGTGAGCATAGTAGAGGCCCCAAATTCCTTATCCCAAATCCTTGAGACCTGATTATGGTTTGGAATTCAGATTTTTTCAGATTTAAAAAGTGATGTGATATATGTATAACTCCTTATTATGAAATACCTGCATTAGAGTTGGGGGCAGCACTTCATCATCAACTGTAGCAACTAACAACAATATTCAAGCTAAGAAGGATAAATGAAGACCATAAACAGTCTAATGTTAATTCAGGTTATGTTTGACTTCAGATGAATTTTTGTTGAAAACTTACTAAAATTTTGATTTTCAGAGCATTTTGGACTTAAGGATTATGTATCATATGACTGCTTCTAGAAAACTATGGAGACAGCTGACAAATATGTTCCACCCCTTCCATGGTCCTTCCTGCATCCAGCCTCCTGGAATGTGACACTTAGATTATGAGGACTGAGGTCATAAAGACAATCTAAAACTACTCCAACTTGTTATTTTCCTAAAAGAGCTATAATAGAAAAATTTGAATATTGTTATGTTTTGTTGCATAATTTAGTATCGAACACACATTATATGCAACATTACTATGCTAAGCAACTCATTTAATTTGATCATTAATTCAATTTTACAGGTGAAGAAACTAAGTTATAGAAAGTTCAATTATCTTGATCAATGCCCACAATCAATAAGTGGCAAAGCCAGGATTTGAAACTGTCTGATGCTAGTCCCCTGTGTGTGTCCACAGTCCTATTTCTACCTTTTTTCCATGAGACCATAGTCACCATATACAAATATGAAGATTCATTGTAGAAACCTGGGTCAAGTTACATGTTTCCCTGTGGTTCTGGAATTGCATGTTTTAGATGCTTGTTAGGGCATAGTGCTTTTTTTTGTCTGCCCCATTTTAGTTTGACAAGTCTGACTCACAATCAACCTCTTTCTAGCCATGCCAATAATGAACAACCCCAAAGAAAGAGGGTAAAGCTAGAAGTCAGCTGTTCTCAATTAATCATGCTAACAATTATAATCACACTAAAGCATTCTATTAGAGCATCTTGTCATAGAGTGGTATATCTATCATTATTTTATAGTCATACCTCCAGGCCAAATTAAAAGTGTATAAATTTTAAAGAACCAATTAATCTGGCATCTGGACTACATTTGCTGGGTCACATCTGTGTCTCATTTGAGCTGTCACACACTCAGTAGTTGGTGACTTTTTTTTTTTTTTTTTTGAGTTGGAGTCTCACTCTGTCACCCAGACTGGAGTGCAGTGGCACACTCACATCTACTGCAGCCTCGAACTGCTGGGCTCCAGCGATCTTTCCGCCTCAGCCTTCCAAGTAGTTGGAACTACAGGCACGTGCTACCACGCCCAGCTAATTTTCTTTGATTTATTGTAGAGATGAGAGCTCGCCAATTTGCCCAGGTGGGTCTTGAACCCACGGGCTCAGGCAATTCACTCACTTCGGCCTCCCAAAGCGCGGGATTACAGGCTGAGCCACAGAGCCCAGCTTGGTGACTTTTTACTGTAATACTCAGGCACCCAAAAAAGTCACACTCCAAGAGCAAAGCAATCCCAGTTCAAATCTCAGATGATTTAGAAAGTTATAAATGGGTTCACAAATGACTGTGATTGCACTATTGGCATTTCTGGCACAATTACCAAGAAAATAGGAAAATAAAAATGTAACTAGTTACAATAGGGAAGGGCAGTGTTAATGGAATTGATTTTGAGTCTGGAGATAGATATATGACTAAGCATTTCTCAGTTCCAGCACTTTGGCCTTCACTCATTAGAGTAGTTGGATCTCAAGTATGATTATGGCAAATATGATAAAATATTAACATCTGCTAAATCTAGGTGACAAGCACACATATATCATTATATGATTCTCCCTACTTTCATGTGCTTAATGATTTCATAGTAAAAAGTCAGAAAACAAAAAACAAGAAAAAATGCATGTATATAATAACTTTAAAAATTAGCATTTTTTGGGTGTGTTTGTTTTTGGTGTTTTTTTTTTTTTTTTTTTAGTTGGAGTTTTACTCTGTCACCCAGGCTGGAGTGCAGTGACATACTCATGGCCACCCCAGCGTCGATCTGCTGGATTCCAGCGATCCTTCCACCTCAGTCTTTCAGGTAGCAGGAACTACAGGCACCTGCTACCACACCCGGCTAATTTTTTTATTTATTGTAGAGACGCGGTCTCGCCAAGTTGCCCGGGCTGGTCTCAAATCCATAGGCTCAGGCTATTCACTTTCCTCAGCCTCCCAAAGTGCTGGGATTAAAGGCTGAGCCACCGAACCTGGCAAAAGTTAGCATGTTAAACTGCATTATTTAAATGAAGTTCTTTGGACACTTAGCGCTGTACGGTTCAATAAAGCAGCCACTAGGCACACATGGCTACTTATATTTGAATATATATCAATTAAAATTAAATAACGTTAAAAATTCAGTCTTTCAGTTACACTAGCCACATTTCAATTACTCAGTAATTATTGACTGTATTTCTTTTAACCATTTAAAAAATTGTGGTAAAATATATATGGCATACAATTTATCATTTAAAAAAATGTTGTATCCTACGCTTTTTTTCTTTTTATTATAGATATGTGGGGTACAAGTCAGGATTAGTTAAACAAGCAGGGTTTGTGAAGGTGAAGTTTGGACCTCTGACTGCCCTTACTTCCCCTGGTTTAGGATCATGTACCCTTTGTGATGCTACATGCCCCCTCATTCCCTCCCCTGGCAGTGTCCATTGACTGCCAATCCCTCTCTTGTGATAATGTGACTAATATTTAGGTTCCACTTATGAATGAGAACATTCAGTATTCAGCTCTTTGTTTCTGTGAAAGATCATTAAGTATGATGGTCTCCAACTCCATCCAATTTGCCGCAAATTCCATGATTTTGTTCTTTATGGCTGCGTCATACTCCATTGTGTATATGTATCACATTTTCCTTATCCAGTTCACTTTTGATTTTAACAATTTTTAAGTGTACACTTTAGTGGCATTAAGTATATTCACATTGTTGTGCAACCATCTCCTCCATCTCCAGAACTAGAAGTATATACTTTATGTATATATGGACTATTTACAAAATATATATAAATATACATTTTAATCTATATTTTAACTTTAATCTTTTTTTTGTTTTTTTTTTTTTTGAGTCAGAGTCTCACTCTGTCACCCAGACTGGAGTGCAGTGGCCGCTCCCGGCCACCGCAGCCTCGACATGCTGGGCTCCAGTGATCCTTCCGCCTCAGCCTTCCAAGTAGCTGGAACTACAGGTGCGCGCTACCACATCCAGCTAATTTTCGATTTATTGTAGAGATGAGGTCTCGTCAAGTTGCCCAGGCGGGTCATGAACCCGTGGGCTCAGGCAATTCACTCACTTCGGCCTCCCAAAGTGCTGGGATTACAGGCTGAGCCACCGAGCCCGGCCAACTTTAATCATTTTTATTGTGGTAAAAAATATATAGGGGCATATTAGGAACCTGTTGAATTTAGTGTGGTTGTCTGTTTCAGATTTCCCTGAAAATACTGAGCTGCTATTTACTTGTCATTATGTTGATTGAAACATACAAAGAGGTAGCAAAAACCTATGTCTTGAGAAATTTAATGGAGAAAAATTCTAAGTTGTGAAATTTTATACCTTAGCTGTCTTTTCTTTCTGGCAATAGGGAGGTGGAGAAACTTCATTCTTTAACTATAGCAATGAAACAAACTTCACTCCACTCATGAAACCCAAGGCTCTGGTCCTCTTGAGTATAATTTGAGATATACTACTCTACGGAGCATGAACATTTATTCAATCAACAAACATTTGCAGAGGCCTACCACAGGTCAGGTTCTGTGTTGGTGATGGAAATATAATGGTACGCAAGACACGAAAGTCTCTTGTTTTTTAAAATTTCTTTTACTTTAAAAAATTTTAAATTCAGGGAGTATGTATGCAGGTTTGTTGCATGATGGTGAGGTTTGGGCTACTATTGAACCCATGATCCAAATACTGAAAATGGTACCTAGTAGGTAGTTTTTGACCCCTCCCTTCCTCTTCGAAGTCTGCAGTGTCTGTTGTTCCCATCCTTACGCCTGAGTGTACCCAACGATTAGCTCCCATTTAAAAGCGAGAACATGTGATATTTGATTTTCTGTTTCTACATTAATTTGCTTAGAATAAAAGCCTCCAGCTTCATCCATGATGCTGCAAAGGACATGATTTTTTTTTTTTTTTTTTGTGGCTGTGTAATAGTCTATGGTAATATGTACCACTGTCACTTTATCCAATCCACTGCTGATGTTTTCTATGGAGCCTGTTTTTCTAGTGTAGGGAGGCAGACAATAAGCCAACTGACTAACAAATAAACCAAAAGATACCAGATGGTGATAAATGCTGTAAAGAATATAAAACAGGATGATGTAATAGAGGTCATTAGGAATTTAAGTCTTATGTTATGGAAACCTCCATTGACTCTAAGTTGTATGTCACCTTCAGAAGCAAATTCCAAATTAGATTGAAATAATTTAAAAACAATTTTTAAAAAAGAAATAAATTTACTGCTACCTTTTGCTTTCTGCCTCCTGACTGTCACTGACTGACTGATTCTACTGAATTAACCATAAAACTGGACTGTAATACAAGCATCCTTTGCTGAAATTCATAGGAATTTTTCAGCATTAATAACAGTTACACTAATAACACACACTAATATTGATTGTATGCTTACTATATGCCTACTGAATTACTTATTTAAGAAGACTGTGTTCTATAAATGTGGTAAGTGGTCAGATAACTCATACCTTATCCCAATGTTTAAGAAGGAAGACACCTGTAGCTTTTGCAAAATAAATTTATCTAGACTGGTGCCATGCTGCAAAGTGAACCCAGGCTTTAAATGAATAAAGGAAAATATCTGAAAATAGAGAAGAAAAGCTACAGCTATGTCAGACAGCTTTGCATAATGTCTGCAATTGTCTCCTCAAGCCCAGTCACGATTTGGAGCAATGTAGGCTAATATTTCCACAGACTTTTTCTACACTCCATGCAGATGGTAGTGTTTCTCAGGTTTCACTCTACTTGAGGGGCAAACTCTGACTTGCAGAGTGAGGAGTTGTGTGAACAGAGGAGGAAGGTAATGTGAGTCAGCAAGTTGTCCTGCTCTGAAGAAATAAAGCAAAGCATTTCCTGTGTTCCTATTGAGTTCACCATCTTATATATTTCATATACCCAAATCTGTTACTGCTCAGGAGAAAAATAAATATGCCACAAGGAATATTTAGTCTTTTAGGTGGGTCCAAACAAGTAGAGTGAAGAGTGGTATAACTGCTTGTCCACATTAAGGAATGTTGTGGGTATTGGAAAGAGACCTGCAAACTTTGCTTCAGGTTTTTGTTTGCACTGTAAAACCTTAATCATTTTCAAGCCTTCTTGATGATCCTGCCTCTTGAATACACACGTCTGTCAATGCTTCATCTTTAAGATCTATTTACAGTCCCGAAAACAACTTGGAGGCAAATAACAATTTATATAAGGAGAGCCATAGAATATGGTTTTCAGTTACTCTACTACAAGGGGGAGAAAAAAAAATCCAGAATATATTTATAAAACATTGTGTATTTATCCTTACATATTTAAACTTCAGTCACCTTCAAAGTACACTCTGTTTGATGCAATACACCTACTGAAACACTTTTTCCACAGCTCAAAACAGTTTTTGAACTTGTCAGTTTTGGTACCTTTTAGTGTTTCTGCCATTTTTTGTTTCACCTCTTCCACATCAGCAAAATGTTTCCCTTTGAGGACTTTTTCTTACAGGAGAACAAAGAGTCGCTCAGGGTGCGATCAGGTGAATGGAGAAGATGAGGCATGGCAGTCAAGCCATTTTTGGTTCAAAACTGCTGAACATTCAGTGCAATATGGGTAGGTGCACTTGTAAATCACCCAGCATTGAAAGATCTCAAAAAAAAAAAAATCACTGAAATCGAATGCAGGCTCTCACAACAATGCTAGCTAGTACCCTGATGCTGATGGGTTCCTAGAACACTTACCTAGAAGCCTGTACTAGAAGATGTCCATCCTCCAAAAAATAATTCCATTTTTTTTAAAGTCCTCCCTCATATTTGGGTGACTCTTGAGTGAGGGTGATGTGATTTTCAGTGGATTTTATTTAGTTATTTTGTGTTATTTTATTTTATATTTTAAGAGAAAGGGTCTCTCTCTGTTGCCCAAGCTAGAGTGCAGTGGTATGAACATAGCTCTCTGCAGCCTCACACTCCTGGGATCAAGCGGGCCTCCAGGCTCAGCCTCCTGAGTAGCTGGAACTACAGACGTGTACCACTATGCCTGGTTAATTTTCTTTTCTGGGGTCTCACTGTATTGCCCAGACTAGTCTTGAACTCCTGGGCTCAAGCAATCCTCCCACTTCAGCCTCCCAATGTGCTGGGATTATAGGCATTTGCCACTGCATCTGGCTTGAGTAGATTTTAGATGATAACCGTGATAGGATGATGCCAATATTTGTTTGCAAGATTTCTTAACCAGTCGGAATTTGATACCTCATTTTTATATAAATTCCTCAGATTTTAAAGAAATAAATTCCCAAATTTAATTTCCTAGGTTTAGAAAATTGACCATAATATAATCATCCTTTGCTGCAATTCACAGGGATTTTTCAGCATCAATAACAGCCACATTAATAACAAACACTACTATTGTGTGCTTATTATGTGCCTAGTGTTGTGCTAAGATATTAGCATATATCATCTTCATATAATTCTCACTACAAACTCTGTATCAGTAATGAGGAAATAAAGGTTGTGGTAGTACAGCCATCAGCAAAAACATGAGCCAGCAACCCTGGTCATCCCTCCAATGCTAACAATGAATTGGGGGTTTGGGAGTCTTAATTTACCATGATCTCTATCAGAACTGCCTCCTCCAAGCCACCCACATAAGCATTTTATCCAAGTAAAGACAGTGTGGTTGCTAAGCAAATGCAAATAGAAATCCAATAGGCCATTTAAGATAGAAATTCCAGAGCTTTCACTCTATCAATGCACAGTCAGTATTGCCAGATTCCCATTTGCAGAATGCGCATGGTGTCTAGAACACTAGATTTGAAAATGTACAGGATGATGATCTGGGGGCTGAGGCAGGAGTATTGCTTGAGACCAGGAGTTTGAGAACAGCCTGGGCCACACAGCAAGATTGTGTCTCCATGAGAAAGGAAGAAAGGAAGGAAGGAAGGAAGGAAGGAAGGAAGGAAGGAAGGAAGGAAGGAAGGAAGGAAGGAAGGAAGGGAAAGAAGGGAGGGAAGAGGGAGGGAGGGAAGGGAGGGAAGGGAGGAAAGGAAGGAAAGAAAGGAGGAAGGAAGGAGGGAAGGAAGGAGGGAAAGAAAGGGAGAAAGAGGAGAGAAAGAAAAAAGAAAGAAAGAAAGGGAGGGAGGGAGGAAGAGCAAGAAAGAAATAGAGAGAAAGAAAGGGAAAGAAAGAAAATTTGGTGCAGCCCCTCTGAGGGGTCCCTGAATGAGAGGAGCACAGAGGTGTATAGTGTATACTTCCTGAGCTTGACCATCAGCCTCAGTCAGCAGGCCCCTCCCACACTCCACATCACCTGGCTTCCTCAATGGTGTGTTCCTACCTTAGTGTCTTAGCAAGTAATCCTCCTCCTCATCCCCCATTATGCTATACCACAGCTCCTTGATTTTTTTTTAAAAAATGTGGTAAAATATACACAACACGTTGATCATTTCAACCATTCGTGAGTGTAGAATTTGGTGGCATTAAGTCATTCCCCATGTTGTATAGCCATCACTGTTATCTATACCCCTAATTTTTAAATTATTTTCAATACAAACTCTGTGCTCATTAAACAATAACTTCCCTTTTTCCTCTCTCTCCTCAACCCCTATTCTATTTTCTGTCTCTATGAATTTGCCTGTTCTAGCTTCCTCATATAAGTGGAACCATGTAATAGCTGTCCTTTTGAGTCTAGCTTATTTCACTAAACATAATGTTTTCAAGGTCATCAAGTTGGTGTGTATCAAGATTTCATTCCTTTAGATGGCTGAATATTATTCCATCGCAGGAGTCTACTACAATTTGTTTATCCATTCTTCTGTTGATAGACAAGTGGGCTATTTCCACCATTTGAATATTGTGCATAACGCTGCTGTGAACCTGTGAACATGGTTGTACAAATATCTTTTTGAGTTCCTACTTTCAATTCTTTTGGGTCTATGCCTAGATGTGGAATTGCTGGATAATATGCTGGGTCTAGGTTTCACTTTGTGAGGAACCACCAAACTGCCACCAAATGGTGACACCATTTCACATTCCCACTATCAATGCCCGAGCATTCCAAATTTTCCACATCCTTCCCAATGCTTGTAATTTTCCTTTTCAAAAACATCGTAGTCATTCTAGTAAGACTCTCATTGAGAAGCAGTATCTCATTGTGGTTTTTACCTGACTGTTTTTTTCATAGCCTTTAACACTATATGAAATGGTCTTGTTATTTTTCTTTACTTGGTTTACCAGTCTGGAAGTTCATGAAGGCAGAACCACTTTGATTATGTCCATATTTCCAGCATTCAGAACAACAGTATGTCATATGTAGGCATTCTGTTGAATAAATGAACTCATGGATGATCTCCTTGCAGACCAATGTAACTATCATTAATAATTTTTTTGTTCTAAGATAAGTGTTTAAACAATAGCACATGAATTAGGTAACAAGTCCGCAGTTTGTGTCAGGCATCGGATAAGTCTTTTTGGTAGCCTTAACAAATGGACACTAATATCTTGGGACTTCTGAAGTACAGACTAAACACAATTTAGATGAAATGATATATCATAGAAGATGTACATAGCCTCATATTATATTCAGTAGTAAGAACTGGAATTCAAAGTGAATCAATTAATAATTTTCATAAAGTTTGCACGGAGAATTGTACACGGCTACCTTTTCAAGATACCCAAGCTTGTATTGCACCAAATTTGCATTGGGGTATTGGGAGGAGCCATGCTGCAAAAGCCCAGCTCCTAAATGGCTAACTACTAAGTCAAAGTCAAATTGTGTGGGTTGATATGAAACTCATGACACTGTCCAACTTTCTATTTGTAACTGTAGGGAAAATAAAATTTTATCCCTTAAACTGAAGTCTGAAAATTACCTAGTCACTCAGAATAATATGTGATCTCAACACATGGCTTCTGTGTGCTTTATCAACACACAATTTTACAACTGAAAGCTTCCAACAGTTCCATTCCCTATTGCTAAGAGCCAGAGTCACTGGATGACAGGGTCCTGGAAATGGCCTATGGAGCTATAGCTAACAAATAAGACCTGGCTGTAGTGTGGCACCATAATGAATCACAAAGTACACTGCAGAATATCATACCTGCCCACCTGAGCACCAACCAGTCTCATATGATCTGTTTGCTAATGTTTCAAACACAAACCAAACCATGCCTCTTGTCGTCCGCCATTGTTCCTAATCACTCTCTCAGTTACTAAGCCAACTTGCACAATGAGAATATTTTGAAATCATGAAGTTGTACTTCTGAAGAGCTCCCAGAGTGTTTAACCCATGGTCAAATTGATTTCTGTAAAGGGAGCAGAGGAAGGACTCTGATGGGCTCCTACACATGTAAGGAGGAGAGAAGGCAGCTATACTGACCAGAAGCTAATACAGGTGGAACTTTAGAGTTTCTAAGTTACATGGGTGCTCTCCAAGGGTGGAGGGGGGCGTATGGAGGTGGGAGCAATTTTTCCTAAAGGAGCTCTCAAATTGCATGTTTCAGGACTGCTAAAATTTGGATCCACCCATACTCTGCTTTCTCTAGCCCTTCTCAGAAATCTGGGAATCTTTCCCACCCCCTCCTTCTTCTTCTCCCTCTCCTTCTCTCTCTGTCATCGGGTCTCACTCTGTCACCCAGGCTGGAATACAGTGGTGAGATTACAGTTCACTACAGCTTTGGCCTCCTGGCCTCAAGCGATCCTTCCCCTCAGCCTCTGAATAGCTGGGACTACAGGTGTGCACCACCATGTCTGGTTAATTTTTAAATTTTTTTTTGTAGAGACAAGTTCTCTTTATGTTGCCCAGACTGGCCTTGAACCCCTGCCTCAGCAGTCCTCCTGCTTCAGCCTCCCAAAGTGCTGGAATTACAGGCCTGATCCTCCAGACCTGATCTGAAAATGCTTTCCTTCACAATTTTATATAGAGAAACACTGACAGATACCAGTGAGGTTTTGCCATCTTCGAGAGGGCCTAGCACAGAGCTGTCCGCATTGTAGGTCTTAGTAATCATTTGATGTGTGACTGTAAATGAATAAAATAAGATACACAGTTTGCCGTTGTTGTATGTGTGTGCGTGTGTGTGTGTGTGTGTGTGTGTGTATGTGTGTGTAGTTACGATACTCATCGTGAACATTTGACTTTAGATGTTCAAGGTTTACTTATTAAAAATAAAAAACCCAATAGTATTTTTACAGAACACCTCTATAGGAATAATTGATAATCTATTTATCAACACCAACAATAAAGGACTCAGAAAGAACTGTCTTTTAGTTGATGAATCTTTATAGAAAATGGCAAATGAAATAATTTCATGTTTACTTTTATTATTTGATATAAACACCATTCTATTTTGTCTTATTCATTGGCAACTAAAAAAATAAAAATCTTGCCAGGCACAATGGCTCACCCCTGTAATTTCAGCACTTTGGGAGACCAACCTGGGCAACATAGCAAGACCTTGTCTCAACAAAAAATAAAAAATTAGCTGGGTATGATGGCACCTGCCTGTAACACCAGCTACTCAGGAGGCTGATGCAGGAGGAAGGCTTGAGCCCAGGAATTGGAGGTTGCTGTGAGCCATGATCATGCCACTGTACTCCAGCCTGGGCAACAGAGTGAGACCCTCACTCAAACAAGCAAATGAACAAACAAATAAATGTATCTGTGACTTTTGGGTTGTGATTTTTTTTCTACCTAAATAGTGCTCCAATTAAATAGATTTGTTCAAACTTGTTTGAATGTACTGCACATTTCTTCGCAGAGTTAAAGTTGACTAATCAGAGTCTGACTGAAAATGTGAAAACAGCAATAACTCCCATACACACAAAAATGTCTCTTTTAGCCCTCCCAGACTTTCAAATTCAATCTGAGAAGAAACATGTTTGCTGTGAGAAGTCCTACCTAGTTCACCTCAAGTTAAATAGTCAATGTTAGTATTTTCAGGTGATACCCCTAAGTGGTGTGTGGAAAATTCTCAGAAGAATCCATTTCTGACAGATGCTTTATAAACTTTCTCTTCACGTAGTACTAGCAGCAGCGTCCACCCACCCTGAGTTCTGTGTCCCACACCCATTTGTATTCCTGTGAGGCACTCACTTTTTAAGGGCTTAATGATAAAACTTGACCATCCAGTTTAGACTCCATCATCTGTCTATTTGTTGGGAGCTTGGTGGGCATTTCATATTTCTTCCCTTTCAGCCCTGGAAGTAGCATTAGCAGGGAAATTCAAAAGCAAGCAGAAAACTGGCATAGCTAATTTAGGCTAATTAGGATGGCAGAAGCCGGGATGCATACTTCAGAGCTTCTCATGCCCTCCCGTGTCTCCACCTGATTGCTTTGTCCGGCAGCAAACCCAGGAGGCACTTCCAATTACATCACATCCTCTTCAAACACCAAACCACTCAAGCTAATTTTATCCTATTAAACAGACTGAAGGATCCAGAAGAAAGGTTCTCTCCCCCTCCCCAAAAGCTTCAATTACCAGGGTCCCTGATTATCATCGCTCCAATCCTATATGCACTACTAAATACTTTTTTTTTTTTTTTTTTGCTTAGCATTTCCTTCTTGATTTAGATGAAAAGCAAATATTATGAGCATGTCTTTACAGCTCTGGGAAAGTGACATTAGGAGTAAAGCTAAAAAGAAGCACCCTGGTTATTAGCATGGTTAATCAAAGTCAAGTTTGAAGTTTCTGAAGACATTGGAATCACAGAAATCTCAGCACCTCTCTGGATATTAGCATTTAGAGACAGCATGGAAAATTTCTTCCTTTTCTTTCCCCTTTCCTTCTCTTCCTTCCCTCCCTTCTTTTCCCCTTCCTCCCCTGCCTCCCTTCCTTCCTTCTCTACCTCTGCTTGTTTAAGAACTGTTTCAAAAATTACTAGCATATGTCAAGCAAAAGGGAATTCGTAATTTGTGATAATAAATCTAGAATAAACAACTCAGCCATGGATGAAAATGTAAGAAGGGCTAGTGAGATGGATAACATAACCATGTGTCAGTCCATTCACTGCTTCTTAGCAAACAAATGCAAATAGCGTGTGTTCCGTGACACATATACCCACAGGCTGTTACAGTACAAACTTTTAATTTCCAAATTCAAAATCAACTTTCTATCCATTTTGACCCATCAAATAAGTTTTAATCTGAAAAGTTTTAATTTTTTTCTGATTATAGTAAGAATAAAACAGTGTTCTGATTTTTAATGTAAAGTCCCTTCCAAACTGTAGGTTTAAGACCTGAAATCAAAATGAAACATTTAGTTGTTCTTGATTCTTTCTTGAAAAAGATTTGTAAAAGCCACCTTAAAAAATCCTTGCTTAAGAAGACATGTCAAGTAAAGATATATGAATTTACATGAAGAGGGTTATAGTGACTGAAAGACTTGAAAACCTGTTTTTTTGAAGTTAAATATATCTACTGTGCAAGCCCTGCTCCTCTTCCCAATGACAAGAAATAGGTTTGACAAATCTTAAAAGGTCCCAGTATTACAAAGAAGTTTTTTCACCTTCAATATCATCTAGCTGCCTGGAGGATCCTTTTGCAATGACAGACATAGTGATTTTTCATTTCTCCTGCAAATTTATTATAACTCTTTAAAAAAGCTGTCCAAGACTTGTGGTAGGCTTCAACGCATTTGTCAGTTTTAATTTCAGAAAATCTCAGCTATATTCTATGTAGTCAGTCCAAATGATTGAAATTAAGTGTTTGCTTTTTTCGCAGTATCTTTCCTTTAGCAGAAAACCTACCTAGGGACTCTTAAACCATTGTCACTATTTCACAGGTATCAAAAAGGCCATTGTCTTGGAACAATCATCTCCCCCTCCGAAAAAAAAAAAAAAGATAGAAAGAAAGAAACAGCCGGTGAACAACAATCCATCTGAACTCTGTTTGGGCCAATTTTCTTAATGTTTCAGCAAGACTTAATCTGTTGGCATAAGTGTTTAGTCCCATTAACAGCTAAAGTGACAGAGCCCACAACTCACTGTGCTGACAATAAACAAAGAATTTGAGGAATGGCTTTTAAACAGTGACTAAGCCTCAAGTCATTTCGTCTTCAGATGCTGTGAAACTTGTCCAAGTCAGAGTCGTCTTTTCTCTACAGCCCCATTTCCTATAGAGTCATCTCCTTTCTACTGTCCTATTGCTATGAAGATAACACCTCCCTTGTTGAGTAGATTTGACTTTCTAGCTTTACTCTCCTCTGATTGGGCACCGAGGACCCTCATGACTGTTAAGTCACTCGTTATCATTTAGAAGAACAAACTTTGGTAAAAACTGGAAAACGGGGCTGGGTGAAGTGACTCATATCTGTAATCCCAGCACTTTGGGAGGCCAAGGCAAGAGGATTGCTTCAGTCCAGGAGTTCAAGACCAACCTGGGCAATATAATGAGATCTTGACTCTATTAAAAAACTTTTAAAAACCTGGAAAATGGGTGAGTTTCTCTTGGGATAACCCTACTCAGTCTCCCCTGGGACAGGCTCCTTGGGGCAAGAGTGGAGATTCCCTGATCCCTATTAAGTCTATTGTGCTCAGAGAGCAGAAAACATAATAAAATGTGTGTAAGCAGACCTCCCACTTACAGAAACGATCCCAAAAGGGATGTCAAAGCACAATATTCAGAAGTGGGCACTTATCTTTAAAAATCTAACCTCAGTTTGGAGGCTCCCTGAAGTTTTAATGGGTATACACATCCTCTCCTACTTATTTCCTGCCAGAATTTCTGTTTGTCACTTAGGCTACATGAAATAGCCAACAACTTTGCTGCTTCTTCGACTTCTCTTTAGCATTCCCCTGCCCTTCCTTTTCTCCCATCACCCTACTGCCTACCCATGTCCTACAAACAACAAAGGAGAGCATTCTTTGCCTCAAGATCTTTATATGATTCCAGGATTACGAAGAGGTCCCAAGGGATCTAGGCTCCTCACCAGGGACTTTTTCACCTAGTGAACTTTATTTATGTGAGCTCAAGTCTCCTACTTGACTAACAATACAAACCAATTTTTTCCCCCTAAACTTACCACTTCTCTCTGAAATACCACATACATGGTATTCAGACTCTCTCACACTTGCTGTCCAGGACTTCTGAATAGAAAGGAGTCACATTAAGAGTGTGGGATTCTGGAGGTTGGACTTCTAACAAAGAGGAAGGCTGTAAAGTGGAAAGCTAAGGAAAAAGCTAGTAAGGAATTTGGAAACTCCTTTCTCAATCTCTTATTTACTTATTTTTATTTATTTATCTATACGTGGGCATTTGTTTTTTTGAGTTGGAATTTTATTCTGTTGCCCAAGCTGAAGAACAGTGGCACTCTTATGGCCACCACAGCCTCGACCTGCTGGGCTCAGGAGATCCTTCTGCCTCAGTCTTCCAAGTTGCTGAAGCTACAGACGTGCACCACCATGAGCAGCTAATTTCTTGATTTATTGCAAAGACAAGGTCTTGCCATGTTGATCAGGCTGGTCTCAAACCCATGGGCTCAGGCAATCCTCTTACTTCCACCTCCCAAAGTGCTGGGATTATAGGCTTGAGCCACCGCGCCTGGCTGATTTTTAATTTTTGAAAATTTAGAATTCAGGGAGTACATGTGCAGATTTGTTATACGGCTATATTTCTGGATTCATTGAATCTCTCCTGAAAAAGAGAAAACTTGGATCAATGATGCTATATCCTTCAAAACATACTGAATGAGCAACATCTAACCCAGTCTTCTCATAAAGCAGCCACCCTGCACTTCCTTCACTTTGGGATTTGCAAGGTGGTATATCGCACGATAGTGAAGTTTGGGCTTCTATTGAACCTATCACCCAAATAGTGAATGTGGTACCCAACAGATAGTTTTTCAACTCTTGCCCCCCTCCCTCCCTCCTTTTTCCCAAATCTGTATCCAATTGAAAAATATACAAATGAAGAAGCAGCAAGAAAGCAAGGAAGGCGAGAAAGAGCCAGATTTCTTTAGCCTTTCAACAATGTTTAGCAAATGCCTACTCTGTGTCAAATATTGTACATACTTGGTGATGGGGCTATAAGTGTGGCAAGGTGTCTTTACCTATACATAATCCGGGAGAGGAAACAGCCCAGAAAATCAATCATTACTACTCAGTGTGTTAAGATGCATTTGGAACCCCCCAAAGGAGAGGCCCCTAAGTCATCTGGAGGTGGGGAAGGGTTGGGACTAGGGATGAAGAATGCCCCAAAAGAGGGTGCTTTAGATGGGTATGTAGAGCACATGACAACTACCAAGGAAATAAGGGTGAGGGTTGCAGGGACACAAGGGTGTGATGAGGAGGGGGATATTTCAGAGTAACAAAAAATCAACTGCAAAACCCAGAGTTATACTGTATTTGAAAACCTTAAGCATCTTGGTATGGCTAGAAACAAGGGGGCCAAGAGTAAATGGAGTCCAAACTCTCAATTTATAAGAACCTATCAATGAGCTGTGACTATAACTTATTTTCATATTTTCACCATATCCATTTTTGGAAAATATTTAGCATTCTAAGATCTGTGGTCTTACCCAGATAATACTATTGTGGTATCTGAAAGTCTTGGGAATGTCAATGTGAGTTTGATGGTAAAATCACAAGTTATCCTTATAGCTAGAGCTCATTTCAGTCCCTGCAGTATTCAAATCTAAGATCAGGCTGCTTCTTCTCAGAAACCACCCCATAAACACTAGTGTTTTTCAGTGTTCTGCCTCAGCAGTACTCTCACTGTACCTGCTCTCCCTGGACAATTTTATTTTTTTTTGAGTTGAAGTCTCACTCTGTTGCCCAGGCTAGAGTGCAGTGGCACACTTACAGACACTGCCGCCTCAACCTGCTGGGCTCAGATGATCCTTCCACCTCAGCCTTCCTAGTAGCTGGAACTACAGACACATACCACCATGCCTGGCTGATTTTTTTATTTATTGTAGAGACGAGGCCTCACCAAATTACCCAAGCTGGTCTCGAATCCCTGAGCTCAGGCAATCCTTTCACCTTGGCCTCCCAAAGTGCTGGATTACAGGTTTGAGCCACTGCACCCAGCCCTCCCTGGACAATTTTAACCACATCCATGGCTTCAACCAACACTATAAACCAGTGACTTCCAAAGTACACTCTAGTCCAGATCCTCTTCTGAGCTCCCAGTCCTTAGTTCCACTTGCCCAACCAAATGCCATAACTTCAAGATTGGACTTTTTCCCAAGATCTGCTTCTTCTCTTCTCGTCTCTCCTCTTGTCATAGCTCCACCACCCATTTTCTGCTGGAGACACCTGGGGATAATCCTAGACCTTCCACACCCTCTTCCCCCACTCATATTTAAATCTAATGTTCTATGAATTCTATCTCTGAATAGGTTTTCATCTTTCTCTTCCTCTCTTTCTTGTCTTACCACTCTGTCAGAGAAAGTCAACTCAATGACTATTTATCAAATGGCTACTGTATGCAATTATCCAGTAGATAAGACAGGGCCCATTGAGGAGCCAGACCCCATGATAGGTTATCACCACTGCCCATCTTCCTGCCTCCGTCTTGTCTCCTTTCTGTCACAGCACTGCCTGCCCCAAAAGTTTCAATGACTCTCATTGTTTAAGATCTAGCTGTCCTAACCTAGAAACAGTGTTAAGATTGACTACTGACTTCCTGTTCAGTATCACCTCTCCATACCCTCTCTATTACAGCCGTTATGAAGGGAGTGCTAAGTATGCATGCTTGTGTATATGTGTATATGAATGTAGTGTGTTATGTGTATATGTATGTATGTACATCTTCAGTGAGTAGGTTATATTCCGGTATTCCTCCATGATATGTTGTTCCCTCTGTCAGGAATACCTTGGTAGACTAGACAACTTTTCTTCAACCCTCAACCTTCTCAGTATTTCTGCTGCCCCTGTTCTTCACTGTCTCCATCCCTTGACTCGATGCACAGGCACTTTCTTCCATTCTCCTTTGACAACTTGTAGAAACCTCCTTTGAGCAATTTCTAGGCTATGTTGTAAATAATTTCTTAAGTCACAACTGCTCTCTCACTAAACATTAGTTAGCTTGTGTCCATGTGTATTCCTTCACCTCTGTACAGAGACAGAGCCACTGTGGGTGCCCAGTGTATTGTTCAAGTCTTTTGCAATGAGATCTTATTAAGAGTGTGTCTCAGGGTTTAATGAGGAGCATTGGTTCCTAGGTAGGAAACTTGTGAGTGACCCAAGGTATCCAGGCCCCTGGTTGTCCCTCAGTTGCAGGGAGAGTAGACCCTAAGCCTCATGGAATCTCTGGGCAACATACCTCATTCTCCTTTCAGGGACACTGGGAGTGGAGGGAGGTGAGCAGTGCCTGCCATTGTGTCCTCCAAGGGACAAAGTCCATCTCTTTCCAGGGTCCTTCAGCACATGTCCTCCTGCTTCTGATCTCAGCCAAGCACAATCACTCCTGTTCCTGAGAATTCCTCACCTTTGCAGACTTGTTCATATCCTTTTGCTTGGGCTCTTTGGGTTTTTCGTCTACTTCCAAATTCAAGTCAATTATTCTTTTTTCTACCCTACAAATTGAAATTGCTTCCTTCTCCTAAGAGCTTGTCGTCCCTACTTAACAGCACGGATTATATCTTCTTGTTGTTATTTGCACCCTTGCTACCAGCTGATAGGACTAACTCATAGTTGTTTTCACCCTTCAGGGTCCAGTACAATATCTTGCACAAAATAGATTCTCAGCCAATTCAATTCTCAGCTCAGATATTCGTTTTTTCAGGGAGCCCTCCTTGACTTCCTTGTCCTGGTTATGTGTTCTTTGTGTGTTTATCTTTAGCATCTTGTATCACTCAGGGTCTGTCAGCATTGGGATGGCAGGTATCGTATCTCTCTTGTCCACAGTGGTGTTCCCAGTATTTCACATAGGGCTGGCCTCAACAAATATTTGTTGAACAAATGAATAAACAAATTAACAAATAGGGATTGTTGAACGAGTAAAACTCAAGGAGAAGGAATTATCTTGGGGCCTAATGGATGACAGCCTTTTAAAATATTTAATTGGGCCGGGCTCGATGGCTCAGCCTGTAATCCCAGCACTTTGGGAGACTGAGATGAGAGGATTGCCTGAGCCCACGGGTTCAAGACCAGGCCCGGCAACTTGGCGAGACCTTGTCTCTACAATAAATCAAAAATTAGCTGGGCGTGGTAGCGCAGGCCTGTAGTTCCAGCTACTTGAAGGGTGGAGGCGGAAGGATCACTGGAGCCCAGCAGGGCAACGCTGGGGTGGCCGTAAGCTGCACTCCAGCCTGGACGATGGAGTGAGACACCAACTCAAAAAACAAAAACAATTATTGGGTGACTCTGTGTGTTTATTTCATTCTTCTGAGGTATGTTGGAAAATGTAGATACTATATTCAAAGCAAAGAGACAAAAAGTGTCCAGAGATCTCAGGGAGTTCTGGTTGAATGTAGAATGCAGCTGGATACAGAGGTCATGGGAGGGAATTTGTGGGGATGATGGAGATGGAACCAGGGAGGGACAGCCCCACATCTCCAGCTCATTCCCTCCGGTGATTGGTAAAGGGTACCCCCTCCCCTCTGAAGTGTATGTCCATTTCCCAACCTCTTACAATTTAGTCAAAGACTGATGTACTGTGATAGGCTGAGGGAGGTCCTGATACTGTCATCCTGGAATAGATCTCCCTGTCCTTAGATCTCCCTGTCCTTAGTGCTCTGCTCTTCAGAGATTCAACCTCAGCTGCCCCTTGGCTGGGGAGCTTTTGGAAGGGTGGATGATTTGTCTGGGGATGGGGAAGGAGAAAAAAAGAATGGCCCATGCTCTGTTGGAAAGGGAATCTTTTCAGGCTGAGAAAGGTTTTTTTCATTTTGATTTTAAAGCTTATTTAAATTTTGTAGTCAGTCTACCCTGTTCATGTTCTTCAAAGAGTAAGATTCTTTTTCCTAGCTTAGCTGTAAGTCTCCAAACTTCACACACGCACAATTTTCACCCGAAATGGGAAAAAACAGGCCATATTCAAAACTGAAAATGAAAATTTATCACAAAACCTTCCCAAGAGCTGTATTATTAAAGTTACCGTCATTCAGTTGGATATTATCAAGGCAAAAAAATTAAGGTAGAGATTGTGAACGTCGCCACTCTCTTTTCCTCCTGTGCTCGTAAATGAATGTTTTTCAGTCTTGCCCATCCATCTTCATTAACATTGTGAGCAATTTGTATTGGGCCTGCAACACAGCATCTTTACATTGTGCAAATGTATGTGATGTTCTGAAAATGGGCAATTTAATATGAAAAGCACACCATGCCTCAGATTTTTTTTTATTTTCCTAAACAGTAATTTCTGCTAGGAATTATTCCATGATTTGTGCATAATTTCATGCAGATGGTTATTTAAATATAAATAGAGAAATCTGTCATTTAATATTGTGCCTGCTTCTACTTGGTTGGCATTCCCACATTTTAACATAGTGCCATAAATAAAAGATAAAAACATCTCTAAGCCACACACTAGTCAGAAGATAATTGTGTCTGCTCATTAATTGTCATTTGAGTGACCTCCAATTAACTTTCTTAATATTTTCCAGTTCCTTTAAAAAGAAACTTAAATGGGGTCTTTTGTGAAATGTGTTTACAATGTAATGAAAAACCTCTTTGTTTACCTAATTAAGACTACACTCTCCCACTAGTAAAAACAGAACTCCCTTCTTTGGTGACCAACTCACCTTCCTCCTCTGCAAATACTAACTTTTGACACTAAACTAACATGGGAGTGGTTGGGCTATGAAGCCATGTACTCACAGATGCATGCCTGAGCTGATCATTTTATAATTCAGGTATATCTTTTGCCAAAAAATTCTATACAGTTGTTTACCTTGACAGGTTTTATAGTAATTAAAATTGGCAACATGAGAAAAGAATTTATAGTCAATTAACTTTCTTTATTTAAGCAAGATCTAATTTAGTGGCAGCAGGCTTAAAGTTAAAAGTTTCATGAATGCCAGTACAAAACTTTGTTTAAATAAATATCTTACAATGCTCATTAACCAACTGAACAAACAAACAAAAACAAAACCTTGAAAGATAGTGATGCGAATTTACAAAATGGAAAAGAAAAACATATCACTTCTCTCTAAAGCTCTGCCTTCTTCTTTGGTGTATTGTATACCATTTCCTCAACTATTTAAAGTGTAATTAAGATTTTTCCAGACCAAATTTACTTCTATGAGTGTGATTGTGAGCCTAATTTGAAACAATGGTGATATCCCTAAAAAATGTCTTGGCAACAAGAAGTACAAAAGAAAAATGATAGAGACTATTTTATGTGTGTGTGTGTGTGTGTGTGTGTGCGTGTGCGTGTATATGTATGTGAAAAGATAAATATGACCTTCTGATGCCAATTCTTGACTCTCAGATCTACATCTTTGGCTTAGATCTCTACTCTCCTGGCATTTCCAAACTTCTTATTGGCAATAGGGCCTCTTCACTCACAGAGCTAGTTTCCAATTAAAAACAAGTGTGCTAAGAGTCAATAAATAATTTTCTGTCCTTGTCTCCATTCCCAATTTCACCATCATCTTGAAATTGAGTTGAAAGCTTTTCTTTTCCTTTGTTTGTGTTAACTGTGCTAAAAATTCAATCCTTAGGCACTTCCCTTCATAACTTTAAGCCATTTCAGCAATTCCTTTGCCTGCAAGCAGGAGCAGACATCATCTTCATGCATATCTTTTTGTCCACTTTGCTTTTTCCCAAAGAAATTATAGTTAATTGACTCTGAATACTGGGAAGAGACCTGGTTTGGGATTTAAGAGAACTGGGACTTCTAGCCCTGGTTTTACCACTGACAGTATAAATCATTTCACCTCTCTGGCACTCAGTTTTCTCATTGTAAAATGAAAGGGTTAAGCGTAATGAATTATGAACTCCTTTCTAGCTCTCATATCATATGCATCTAGTGATCTGTCTGGATTAAAACTCCTAATCAAGAGTGGAGGGTCTTAAGACAATTGCTGTTCAGTGGGTCTTGTTGACTCTCATAACTTCCTCTATCTCCCTGAAGTTATGCTTCCCATTGTAGTAACCTTGCAAGTCTAGATATAACTTTACATTTTCAATTCTTTCAAATATATGAAAGGCTAGTGTAGTATGGCTGTTAAAACAAAGTCGAGTGATTACCTGGTTTTGAATCCAGCTTCATCACCTACCAGCTACATGACCTTAGGTTACTTAACCCCCATGAATCTCAGTTTCCTCATCTCTAAGAAGGGTATAATATTAATAATAATAACAACCTGCACTTCATAGGGTTATGGGAACTAAATGAGATGGTCATTGTAAAGCCTTTAGAGTTGAGCTTAGACCTTGGATAAGGCTCAATCAAAACTAGGCATGAAAATGAAATGGCTTCTTGTTTTAGATTAATCAGTAAAACATACAAGAGTCTGTTGAACTCAAATGGCTCATAATATTATTATTACTTTCAAACATTAGCTTTAACATCTACCTTTAGTTATGCCTGAGAGAGACCCAGGATTTTATCACATAATAAAAAATGTATGCGCCCTTATCTTTACAACAATTTCTACTCCTAAGAGTAAAACATCTCCTGTTTCTTAATAACTGTGACAAACACAGTGTCAACAAAAGCCAGTAGATTTCATCATATAGAGTAAATGACGATTAAAAAAACAGAAAATAATTTATACTGGGTCTACCCACAAAAAGCAGTTTAAAAATTCTACTTGTATTACATTAAAATAAATGAATACCTTTAAAATATGAACTATGGCATTATTATAAGCTTAAATGGTTAAGTCTCTTTGAACATCCCTAATGAGGTTTGTTAGGCTAGGGTCATATTTAACATAACCATATTTTGGAGAATCTTATTTATATTTTTTAAAGCATACTTAATCATAGTAGTCCAAAATGATTTGGTTAGTAGTACTTAATGACTGTGTGGCATTAAATTTTATGACATGTATTAAATAGTATTAAATAGCTTTTACTATCATGGATAAAGTTTAGACAGAACATTACAGGTATATCATAGAAAGGTCAAGAAGGTTAATCTGAATAACATGCTAATAACATGTATATAATGTAAAAAGTATACGCAATATTCAGTATAAAAACACCACACTTCTAGGGATACACTGATGAGCTAAAAAATTATAGATCCTGTTGAGTTTAGTAAACTATATTTTGGTTAATCGCAAATTACTTTTCAATTATTTATTTATTTATTTATTTTTTTGAGTTGGAAGTTTTACTCTGTCGCCCAGGTTGGAGTGTAGTGGCACGATCATGGTTTACCACAGTCTTGAACCCCTGGACTCAGGTAATCCTTCTGCCTTGGCCTCCTGAGTAGCTGGAACTACAGGTGCACTTTTAAAATTATTATTATTCTCATAGAGACAGGTCTCACTACGTTGTTCAGGCTGGTCTCAAAATCCTAGACCCAAGTAATCCTCTTGCCTTGGCCTCTGAAAGTGCTGGGAGTGAAACAAATTACTTTTTTTTTAAAGCTCAAACCCGATAATCAGAAAGATATTCTGGCTGTTTCTCTGGTTTTGGTCTTCATATAACTCTAAAATAAAATGCTTGCATTACCTCTTCCCTGTCTCTTTCCCTCTACTTCATTATCAGTGAATTCTCCAAACTATGCTGAGTTTTTATTCCTAGCCACCTTCTTCCCTTCC
Source organism: Carlito syrichta (assembly GCF_000164805.1). NCBI lineage: Eukaryota > Metazoa > Chordata > Mammalia > Primates > Tarsiidae > Carlito > Carlito syrichta. Next base: position 469,112 of record NW_007252919.1, read on the forward strand.
TTGTCCTCTCCTGTCATCATGCAATTCCAGGGTCCAGAATAACCTAAATGCTGCTTTATAGGAAGTCCTCCATATGTCAATGCTATTGCTTTCAAGTCTCAAAAACAAACAAACATCCCATTGACTTCACTTTGTTTCCCCAACAGTGAGTATTTTGTGTTTGCTTGACATTGCATTTCTCTGAATATAGCAGTTTAGAATCTAGATTTAAGAACCATTCCCTAACCATAGACTATTAAGAGCCAAGCTTCTGAGGGCTGGGTTTCCTGAAAGCAGGCCCAAGTCTCTGGTCTGTGTGGGTGTAGGTGGACCTAGGCGTGGGACAAAACTATGTGGTGTGAACTGAGTAGGTGCAAAACCAAAACACTTTTGTGAGTAATTAAATCGCCAATGATTTGGGGGCAGCAAATCACATGTTTGATTAAAATGTGCCTTTAGAAAATTTGCAGAAGTGTTAATGACTTAAGCCCATCTTAAATCATGAGCAACTGTGTATGTAGCTGGTTCATTGCAGGCACTGATATTTCTGTCCACAAGTAAATGTCAGAGAAAAATATAGATGTTACAAATTATAAATATTGAAATAACAAAAAGTGACTTTTTAAAGTATTGCTATGATATTTAAAGAAAGTAATTAAAGAATGATGTCCCCATTCACATTTCTTAGTAATATTATTTTTGTTCTTTCTTTCTTGCCACATTTCTAATTTCACATATCAACTTCCATGGAGACACAACCGATGCAAACTAAAGTGATTTTCCCTAAATGAAGACAACACAACCGAATCCTCTGTACTATCTAGGTTTGTGGTTTGTTTCTAGCCAACAGAAAGACATTTGACCCAAAATTTCAAACCAGAAATAAAAAGAAAATAAAGGGGCAGAGCTGCGCTCTCTAATTCCAAGGAAAGGCTCAATGAACATTTTCCCCAGTATCTTAAGGGTTGTGAAACTTGGAATAACTGCTTTCTATTGACCTGAGTGTGCCTCTTGTTAATAGTTAAAATGAGCTATTTTTAAAAATTACTGTCTCAAAGATATCAAAGATAAGCTAAGAATGTCCTTAAGAAATGTGAAATGAGGTTGAACCAGAATTAAGACTAGAGTTCTGTGTTTTATTTGGGGGAGGGTGGTAGGACAGTGATATCGTCCAAAGGAGAGTGAAAAAAAATATAGAGATAGGTATTAACTACTCTAATAAAGAATCCCTAAGCACACAAACTGACATAACAATATCTCCTCTGTTAAACAAAACCATCAACTACCTCAAGAAACTTAAACTCAGATGCATGCAGATAAGCACTTTAATTGTAACAAACATTCTGTTAATTCCTAAAAATATGCTTTTGGAAAAAATGGGTTATTTCCCCCTAAACTCTCTATGTGCAGTTCTAAAAGTCTGGCATATAAATAGATATTCATCCAAATACGAGTTAACGAGACAAGCCTGATTTTACCTACATGCTGTATGTAAAACTGCGTAAATGTACAAGAAAGGAAGAGACAGGAGAGCAGGAGGATAAAAGAGAAGCAATTCAAGACTTCCATATTCTTACTTCAGATAAACATATTCAACGCCCACAAATTATATGAGTTTTAGCATTAAGCGAGCCCCAAAACGTACATTTTACTGCCTTCAATTTCCAAATTACATTTTAAATTACTGTCAAAATACCTTCTGCAGACTACAATATCATCTTGTGAAAACCACACATTTCCTTTTTAGTTTCCCCTGCTCAGAAAAGTTCTTCCACATTCATTGAATCCTGAATCTGATTTCATCGGTCTAAAATTTTGAGTGTGTTCAACCACACAGTATTTCCCTCTTAGAAAAACCTGAGACAATGACCAGAATTCATAGTAAGTTTTCCTATTCAACCAGACATTTCTTGAGGGAATTGCAAAGGCTCTGTGAAGAAACAGTTAATATGTATATATCTCTCTGAAATTGGCAAATGTCTTTTATTACCTCTAATATTCTAGCCAGAGATCTGAGCTCATATTTTTTTCTGTCCATAGGCTCAAAAAAAAAAAAAAAAAAAGACTGTATTCGCTAATTATACATCCTGAAAAGAATTTGGTTCAGTGTAAGATGATCCTAGTGATATGCTAATCCCTTTTTCTGCTTGGTGCTGCCTGAAGCTTGTGTCTAACATTTTTTTCAACTGTATGACAATAAAAGTTCTGGCAACAAAAGAAATAAATGGGCAGCTAAAGAAGGTATAGCGAAACACATGGCAGGCCGTCTCTCCCTCTCCTTCTGGCTGCTCTTTTGTAGACTCCAGTTTGGTATCCTCAAGTCAATAGCCGAAATCCAGCCACCTTAGCAACTTAGTATGACACCCAAGCCCTCTCTCTTTACATTCATGAATAGTCAGCACCCAGCAGACAAAATAGAACTAATCTTTTTTGACAGAATTGTTCAATTTTAGAGGAAAAGCTTTTGAGTCTTCCACACATTTGCAGAATATGAGACAACAATGGCTGCAATCAAAATTTAAAAACAACAGTGGCTAACAGGGCTGGAAAAAAAGTCTCTTTGAATTAAATAGCATATTCAGTCAGTCCCAGTGGTCATAAACTTGGGGCAAACATTAATTTCAATACGTGAAAGAGAGAGATAAACAAACGGAGAGCATATCCAATAGTCCTGTTCCAGGCTGCATGCAGTAATTCCTTCTGCTATGATACGTGCATTTTTTCCCCCTATTTTCTTTTCTTTTTTCATAGACTAATACAAATATCTTTCCTCTCAAAAATAATTTTGTTGGGGGACCCAACAAGTCTCGGTTTAAAATGCTTTTTATCCATCAGTCTTTTGCAGTCATTTGAAAGCAATTTTACCATTTAGAAATCCTGTAATGCATCAGTCACTTACGAGTCTAACATACTAAAAATGAATCTTCTCTCCAATCCCCCCTCCCATTTAATACAAGGCATCTCTATACCTTTGGAGACAATATGAACAAGAAGAAAAATCTACCCAGTTCATGGCAAAAACAGAAGTTAGCAACATGGTCCATGCAGCTGCAACATTGCATTTAAAATTCAGTTTCCTCATAGGAAGAGGGCTAATCCTGCCCCCGTAATTCCCTACAGCCAAAATGTGCCCCCTCCCCGCGTGACAGTGCATTGCAAAGACACTAGCACGCTTATCTTGCCTAACCAGATGGCCGACTTGGATCAATGCACACACGCCACGATCAATGGGAGAGATAAAGAATTAGGAAAACAGTGGTACATGCTCCCAGAAAGCTTGTACACTGCATAATTATTTTATGATTCTACACATGGCTACATGTGATACTGAAGTAGAGAAGGAAAGGATAATTAGAGTGCCAGGAAGAATTTTGTAGTAGACTACACTTTGTCTGTCAGCACTTCCCACTCTAGCAAACTCACTGCCCTTATCTGAAAGTGAATTTAGAAAACATGAGCAAAAATGTCAGGGAAGGTATTTCCATTTTTTGCCAGGTCCTGTCACGTCCCAAAGTTTAGTTCAAAGCCAGAGGAGGCTTGCTGGGATTTGGATACGCCTCTCGTCATTAACCACCCCTAGCTGCCCAGCCAAGGAAACCCACAGATAATATTTGTATGTGGTGCAGACTGTAACCGGGAAAAATTCAGCATCCAAGTGATTCCATCAAGTTCATTCAGTAAAACAGAGCACAAGGAGTCATTCGCTTAATTTCTGTTTCCTGATTGGCTAACCAAGGCAATGTTTTTGAGCAGACTAGTTACCGGCTTTAAGGAAAAAATAGGGACTACATCCTCATTACCCATCCAGGTGATAACAAAACTACATGAGGCTCTGGAGCTGGCACATTGCAGCTTTATTCTGAATTCACATCAAGATCATAAACCAGAACAATAAATGGCTGTAACCCTCCACTATGGTCACGTGTTAATCAAGAAAAACAAAATGTTCCTTCAGCTCTTTGCACATGGTGGGCACTTAATACATGATTATATTATTATTGCAGATAATAATAACCCTTTACCCTGCACTATTCCAAAATTTTATTCTTTTTTCATCATGTGTTAGATGCAACTAAAAGTAGTATTAGGTTCTCCTTTGGAGTTGAGACTCAGCGTGCGTGCTAATTAAAGCAGTCAATGAACTTTTTACATTTTTTTAATGTAAAATGAGACAAGAACTGGAATATGGAATTAGACACACTTCTCTACCACTATCAGCCTTAAAAACCGTGTGGGGGAGCTAGTGATGTAGTCTATTATATTCAAAATAGAGTGAATATTCAATATCCAAATAATTAGAATGACTATGAATTAATCTCTGAGGATAAATGAAATACAGTCTGGGTAAAAATTCAAAAGGAAAAGAGGGAATATTGACAATTGTGAAAAGTCATAGTTATCCTCTAAGTTATTTTAATTGGGATACACATGATGCTTCGGATTTTTATATGATTCAGTTGTTCTCTGTGGTGTTCTTTGCAGAGTTGTGTTGTTATCCCTATCCCATCACATTTTTCTTCTCAACCCTAGCACAGAGTGGGTAGCTGTATATATAACTAGCACTTAGCTGCAGGTACTATACTTTGTGTCATGTAACTGAGCTTGTAGGACATAAAGAAAAGCTTTGGATGATGGTGGGATAGAGGAGAAATCTATGAGTTGCAACTGGAGCATTTGAACATCTGAGGCTTCTCTGAGGGCAGGACTGAGATGAACACAACTTTGGGCTTGAGGCAAACCTGGGTGCCACCACTAAACCAGAAAACCTGAAAGGAATCTGGTGTCTCTCAGCTCAATGGTACCCATGGCTCCCTGCAAAGTAAATCCAAATCCTGTCAGGAGTAAACCATCATCAGGTTAGACTCCCAGGTTTTCAAGGGATTAAATTAATAAAATTTAAACCTGCAACCAAAGATCACCAATAACACAAGGAAATAATCCTCTATAAGTGAGAGTCAGTAAAAAACAATAAACAACAGACCCATATCTTCTAAGATAAAATTGCCAAAATTTATCAGATATAGAATATGAAATGAATATGCATAAAATGTTTTTAAAGATTAAAATTGTAATCACTAAAATGCATCAATAATAAGAGACTATGAAAAATTATAACATGCTTGAAAAAGAACCAAATATTACTTTAACTTTTTTCGAATGTACTGAGAAATAATTTACATATAATACACTGCACCAGGCTGGGCTCGGTGGCTCAGCCCATAATCCCAGCACTTTGGGAGGCCAAGGCGAGAGGATTGCCTGAGCCCGCGGGTTAGAGACCCGCCCGGGCAACTTGGCGAGACGTCTCTACAATAAATAAAAAAAACTAGCCGGGTGAGGTAGCAGGTACCTGTAGTTCCAGCTACTTGGAAGGCTGAGGCGGAAGGATCGCCGGAGCCCAGCAGGTCAAGGCTGCGGTGGCCGGAAGCGGCCACTGCACTCCAGTCTGGGGACAGAATGAGACTCCAACTCAAAAAAAAAAAAATACACTGCACCAATTATAAGTGTACAATTTAAAGAGTTTTGACAAATGTGTATATCTTTAAACCATCACACAAGCAAGACATAGACAGTCCCCATCAACCTAGAATGTTACCTCATGCTCCTTTGAAATTAATTCCTTCCTCTACCATTGGTCCCCGGCAACCACTGATTTGGTTTGCATCACTAGAACCTACTTTGCATTTTCTAGAATTGTATATAAATGGAATCATACACTTTTTATCTGGTGTCTTTGACTCAGCATAATGATTTTGAGGTTCACTCATTTTGCTGTACATATCAGTAGTTCATTTCTTTTCATTACTAAATATGAGTCCACTGTTTGGATATATCATTTTGTATATCCATTCCCCAATTAGTGAACATTTGGATCGTTTCCAGTTTGGGGCTATTATGGATAAAGATGTAAAGAACATCCTTATCTAAGTCTTTGTGTAGACATGTGTTTTCATTACTCTTAGGTAAACAGCTAGTAGTGGAATAGCAGGGTCATATCTGTATGTTTAACTTTTGAAAAACTTCCAAAACATGTTCTAAGGTGGTGTACCATTTTACATTCTCACCAGTAATATATGAGAGTTCTGGTTGCCCCATGTCCTCTTCAACACTTGATATTGTCAGTCTTAATTATAGCCATTCTAATAAGTATGTTGTAGAAATTCATTCTGGTTTTAATTTGTATTTCCTTCTGATGAATGATATACTTATTCACCATTCTTATATTTTATTTTGTAAATCATTTATTCAAATCTCCTGCCAACCTAAAAAAAAAAGTTTGTTTGTTTTATTAATTTGAAACAACTCTTTTTGTGTCTTGGATACAAACTTTTGTCATGCATATGTAGTGAATATTTGTAATATTTTTCCCATTCTGTGACTTGCCTTTTGTTTATTTAATGATGTATTTTGAAGAACAAGTTTTAAAACCATGAGATCTTGTATCTTACAATTTTGCCAAATTTACTTATTAGTTCTAGCAGTTGTGTTTTACATTCCTCAAGATTTTTTGATAAATAATCATATCTTCAACAAATAAGGAATTTTATTTTTCCCTATCTAATATTTATGACTTTTATTAATTTATCTTGCCTCATTGCAATAGCTAAAAACCCCAGTATAATATTGAATAGAAGTGATTAGAGCAAACATCTGCACAATGTTCCAGATTTTAGGGGGAAAACATTTCAATTTCTTACTACTAAATATATTAACTGTAGGCTTTCCAAAGATGCCCTTTGTCAGACTGAAGAATTTCCCTTTTCTTAATTTGCTGACAGTTTTTTTTTAAAAAGTAAATTGAAGTTGAATTATGTCAAATCCTTTTATAACTGTGGAAATTATTATATGGTTTTTTCCCCATTATTGTATTAAATGGCAATTGTGTTTAAATAATTAAACTACCTTGTATTCCTGGGATAAAGCTTCCTTGGTTATAGGGTAGCAGTTTTTCAAATATATTGTTAAAAATGATTTACTTATATTCTGTTAAGAATTTTTGCTGTATATTTATGGGGGATATTGATTTTTTCTTTTTCTTTTTTTTTTTTTGAATGTCCTTATTAGCTCTAAATATTTATCATGAAACCACAAGTGCTCAAACCATTTACAAAATATAGAAGATATGGTCTTTTAAAGGAGATATTTATTAAGAATAAACTGTTAAAAAGATGTCATTAAGGACTCTGCTAAAATGCTAGCATAGAGAACTTCCACTCTAATACAATGCTGTCTGCTCATCCATCTTAGTTTCTTACCAAGTTTTATTTCTCTTCATAGCACACCCTTCATTACCCAGCACACTACATATTCACATGTTCATTTGCTTATGGTCTAGCTCCTCCACTAGCATGTAAACTCCGTGAGAAAAGCAGCCTTGCCTTTTTTATCTTATCTTAACTCTTGACTGTTATCCAGGATGGATTCTGGTATATTTTCTTAAACATCAAAGATGTGGTGAAAGAACTCAAGGTAAAGAGATGACTGACTTTCCAAATGACATGAGACACAGAAAGACTGTGTGCTCTGGAGTCAGATTACTCAGATTTGAACCCTGGCTCTACCATTGACTAACTATGTGACCTTGAGCAAACTATGGAGTTATTTTTTGCCAAGGTTTTTCAATCTGAAAAATAGGGTAATGCCAGCCCACTTTAAAATGTGCCTGAAAGAAATAAGTAAATTGATAGATGTGAAACTTTAAGAAAAGGACCTGACATGTAATAAGTGATCTCTAAACGTTTACAAAGTAAGTGACATACACGAGATGTTAGGATGCCATGCATCCTGACAGGACTCTTGAAATCAGAAATGGGCTACCCTTCACACCATGTATGGTCAATCTTATCTGCTTGATGAGTCGCCCGATCCACGCAGCAGCTCTAGAGTGGTAGTCCCTTCTCTGATCAGGATCGAAGTGTGCGCTGTAATTTCCTTTCTGATAAGATGTTCCTTTTAGTGTGCCCAAATAGGCACAATTCAAGTCTTCCCCAGTCCAGGTGGTCTACTGCAACAAAATTTGAATGAAGTTCTTCTACAAATAAACAATTGGAAAATATCTGAATTACACTGTAGGGGAGTTTACATACAGAATTACTCACAATTAACTTAGATATACAATGGTCTCATTTCAATACAAATTCTTCCTTCCTAGACAGTTGATAATAGATCTCCAGACACATGGGGCACCAGGTCTTTGCAGCAGTGTTTTTCCACTTCTCATATACTTTGTTTTTTTCTGTCCCGATCTGGTTATCCTCTCCGTAGGTCCCATGCTGTCCTAGGTGAGCAGTTGACATCTGTCGGCGTACTGCCTGTAGTTGCCTAGAGCTTACAGGGCTTTACTGTGAATTGCTCTATGCCCAGTTATAGTAGAAAAGTTTGCTGCCCTAACAGAAAAGAAAAAAAAAGTCCTCTGTTACTGTTGCTCTTTCTAAGTTTCCACCATTTCTTTGCCATGCACATTCCATACAATGCTAGGCTTCTTTTTCTTAGCTTATCACTCCATGGCTGCTGAGCAGGAAGCAAGTCTTTCTCAGTGGAGGAAACGATTTATTAAGTCCATTTCAAATACAGCGAATATGAAGACTACTCCCTCCTCCAGAGAGCTAGAATAAGCCTTACTGTGGTTTTTCCATTTTCCACTTCAGAGTCTCCCCTTGGATGAAACAAAAGAACTAGGTTCAAAGATGTTATTCAGAATACAATACTATCTACTTCTGTACTAATATTTTTCTTAATAATAACACATGTTAAATTTGTGGAAAAAAGTGTAACTAGAATTTATAAAAAATTAAATCATTAAGCCTTTATTTTCATCATACCTATGGGCAGATCAGTTCATTAGAAATAGGTTTAGTATGCTGTTATCTTCCAATCTGGACACCTCAGATGGTCCCGGGCAGTCCAGTTCTTTTAACTTACCTGAACATTTACCACCAACTTCTGGAATACACTCTGTCATAGAATCATCCTTAAAGATTTGGTTCTTAAGCCGGGCTCGGTGGCTCAGCCTGTAATCCCGTGCTTTGGGAGCCTGAGGTGAGTGGATTGCCTGAGCCCGCGGGTTTGAGACCTGCCTGGCCAACTTGGCAAGACCTCATCTCTACAATAAATAAAAAAAAATTAGCCGGGCGTGGTAGCACGCGCCTGTAGTTCCAGCTATTTGGAAGGCTGAGGTGGAAGAATCGCCGGAGCCCAGTAGGTCGAGGTTGCGGTGGCTGGGAGCAGCCACTGAACTCCAGTCTGGGCGACAGAGTAAGACTCCAACTAGAAAAAAAAAAAAGAAAAAGAAAAAGATATGGATCTTAGAAGACCAATTTTTCTAAGTTTGATTCTTCTTAAATTTCTTCCAATAATCTTTAGATTTCTGAGCCCTTTAGTGGAAGAATCCCCAGAGCCTGATCCATGGTCTAATTAGGAATTGGCCTCAACACCACTGTGTGTGTGTGTGTGTGTGTGTGTGTGTGTGTGTATAGGTATATATGCATATTGATATAGATATATGTGTTATACACACACACACATACATACACACACACACACACACACACACACACACACGGGGGACCCTCCTCCAAAACCATAATTTATTTACAAAAAATTGTGTATTATATTTATTCTTACATGTTAAAATTTCAATCACCACCAAAATACTCTCTATTCGATGCAATACACCTATTGGAGCACTTTTTTCATTACTCAAAACAGTTTTGAACGTGTCAATTTTGGTGTCTTTTAGTGCTTCTACCATTTTTTGTTTCATCTGTTCCACATCAGCAAAACATTTCCCTTTGACGACTTTCTTCATCCAGGGAAATAAAAAAAAGTCATTCAGGCGAGATGGAGTGAATAGGGAGAATGGGAAAGAAAGGTCATGTCATTTTTGGTCAAAAACTGCTGAATACTCAGTGTGGTGGGGACAGGTGTGCTCATAAATCACCCATCATGAAATGGGCAAATGCGTTGAAAGAATCTCCAAGAAAAATTCACTGAACACAGCCTCTCACCACAATGCTAGCTGGTACACTGATGCCAATGGGTTCCTACAACACTTACTTAGTGGGGGAAGCCTGTACTACAAGGCATCCACCCTCCAAAAAATATTTCCAGTTTTTTGGGGGTTCCCCCTCGTGTATGTATATAACCTAAATAAACTCTGAATCTGACAAGTGGGATGGGACTTAATGTGTCAGGGTGATAAGTAACTGCTAATTTGATGAAATATTATCTTCCATTTGAAAGAATAACCGCATTCCTGATATACTTCTGGATGCACTGAAATGTTATTTCCTATGAAGATCCACAAAAATATAAAATCAAATAAGAAAAAAAGATTAGACTTACTGTTCAATAATCCTCAGTCTTCCTGTCTCTTTTGTAAATACTTGTACTAACCATGTCTGTCATTGCCTTTCCTTTCATGGTCCCTCCTCCGAGGCCATAAATTACACGAATCCATCCCATGGTAATATAAAGCTGATAACCAGGGTTAGATATCTGACCCACAGGAGCCAAATTCTTTATCTTGTGAATGTGAACCAAGGGATAAAATGAGTAGTTTCTAGAACTGGAAGGCATGTGGACACCAGAGTGGTGACATGTTTTGCCATGTGTGAGCTGAGTGAATGCGATGCTGCACGACAGTCAATACAGAGAAGCAGGCCAACAGAGAGGATGCCAGAGAGAAATACGGGCGAGAGATCCCGCAGCTCTGAGAGGGACAGAACAGACTTCATTCCTGAGGACTCTCCAGTTGCTACGATACCACACTCAGCTTTATTTCCTATCTTTGGAGTCTGCGAAAACTGGATCTTTACAACAAACTGCCTTTTATTTGTGTAGCTTGAGTGGGTTTATGTTACCTGCAAACAATAGAGTTTTGAAAACAGCATACCTTTCAGTGCTTGAGAACAGGCTCTGTATCTTGCTCCACTCTGCCACTCGCCCAGAAGAGCATGGGGCTAGACACAGGGCAGGGAGTCTGTAAATTGGTTGAAATTCCGGACTGTGACTGACCATCTTTTCCTTTCACTCCTTCTAAGTGTTTTATACTGAATAATTTCACTGATCCCTAGAGTAACTCTGTTATGTTTATTTCCCATAACAACAGAAAATCAAAGTTCCAAAAGCCTCCCACTCTTATAAGAAGGATTGGGCATAGTGTGATTTGGGGGACGTCGGGAAAGTCTCATATTTAAACATCTCTCTTCCTATCTTGTTGGGTTCTGAAATATTATGAGAACTATTCCTGGCTAACCATGGTGGCTCACATCTGTAATCTCAGCACTCTGGGAAGCTGAGGTGGGAGACTTGGTTGAGGCCAGGAGTTTGAGAACAGCCTGGGCATTATAGCAAGACCTTTAGCAAATTAGCCAAGTGTCGTGGTGTATGCCTGTAGTTCAGCTACTGGGAGACTAAAGTGGGAAAGTCACTTGAGTCCAGGAGTTGGAGGCTGCAGTGGGCTATGATCACATCACTGCACTTCAGTATGGGCAACAGAGCAAGACTTTGTCAAAATACATACATACATATATATATACAAGACTAGAATTCTTCCTGAAGTCGTTTTGGTCTTTCAAGTTGTTAATTAAAACACAAGTATCTAGGCCAATATTTCCTAAAATGTGTTCTGCAGAATTCTAATCTCTCAGGATCTTCCAGGGAAAAAATAAGGGAGGGAAACAGATAGGGAGCCACAGTGTGCTATATTCTCATCTTGGAGAGTCACAGGGCACTGCAGCAGATGAAAGGTTCTGAGAAGTCCCACAGTAAGCAAGCATACTTCTGCTGGTTTTGGTGCAGATAAATAACTAAGGACACTGTCTGGTTTTGTGACTCTGCCACCCACCAGTTGTATGACTTAGACAAAGTGAGGATAACCGTAGTTTCTCCCTCATTGGACTGTCAGGAGAATGATAAGGCAATGATATAAAGCACCCAGCACTTGACCAGCACAAGGAAGCACTTAAAATGTTAGCAACCCTTGTTATTAATGTAGCATTTTCTAAACTTGTTGGACTGCCTACTAAACACAAATTACCTATTGACACTTCTCAGAATACATCTTTTGGGGGATATTAGGAGGAAGAAAAGCTGTTTAAGAAAGAAAGCAAAACCATCAGAAGAGGAGAGAGTGAAACAGACAAAGGTAACTTTGCTTTGTTTATAATTCTTTTAATTCAGCAAACTGGCATTTTAGGTACAATTCTCTCTCCAGTCCCAGGATAATGCCATGCATATAGCAGGCGTTTAATTTAAAAGACCTGCTATTTAATTAAGTTAAAATATAGATGGTAAATTTATTTTAGCTCTCCTATGTGCTGTCGTCCTCCTGCTTCAGAGTAAGGGGAAAAAATCCCGATCTACAAAAAGTCCTAGAAAGTACTGACCACCTGGAGATTTCAAAGTGACCTTAGACTTAGTGTCCAGGGTCACAGAAATACTTTCAGTGCTCTGGAGATGGCAAAGGAAAAGGAAAAACATCTTCACTGCTTTCTGCTTTCTTTAGGCTCTCAACATAAGTCCAGTCTCCAGCACCAGGACTCAAGCAAAGTAAAACAGCAACACCCCTGCTGGAAAGAAAGAGTGGACAATAAGAGAGAGACTGATCCTAGCTTTAGTGCAATTTTCACAGCTTTTGTGTTGAGGCTACACACAAGGGTGCAACTAGTGTTACCTCAGACTTGCATAAGAAATTAGCAGCATCCATTCAAAAGAAAAACGATTATTACTCAATGGGGGAAAAAATGCCAAAGTTCCTGTATAGCATTGTTTCAGAAACACCCAAATGAAGAACATATCATTAGACATAAAGAAACCCAGCTCTGGCTGAAGTTTAATAAGCATCTCTACCTCTCAAACCGGTCTCAAGTGTTTCCTTCTCATTAAATCTGTCACTGGGTTTGTGGCCAGCTCTTCTTTTCTTTTCATGAGACAGACAGGCCTGTAATCCCAGCACTTTGAGAGGCTGAGGTAGGAGGATTATTTGAGGCCAGGAGTTCAAGAGGAAATTTACGATGGCCATTCACATATATTAACTTTTCAAAATTTCTCTAGGTGTACTTCATCCCTCATCACTGGCAAATACAGAAAAGCCGATAGACGTTAAGGACTTATGAATGGATGGAAGAAGGAAAACTATTCAGCTAAAGACAGAATGCAGAGGAATTAAGAACATAGATTTCAGAATTGAAGAGACCTGAGATCTCAACAGTAGCCCCATCATCACACAGTGACAGTTTGGAAAGGTATTTAATATCTCCAGCTTCAGTTTACTGAAGGTCGTGATGTCTACATTTCCAAGGTTGTTATAATGATTAAATGAGATAGTATACATGGAACATTTAGCACTGGGCCTGGTATACAGTGATAATAGGGAGCATTAAGTGAGCACTGCATACCAGGAATTGTGCTAAATGCTTTAAATAAATTATTCCACCTAGTCCTCAAAATAATCTTCCAGGGGTAGATGCATCTATATTTCCTCTTTATAGTTGAGGAATCTGAGGTCCGGTGACATTAGGCAATTGGCCTAAGGAAATGGCAGTTAGATTTTGAGTCCACATCTGACTGGTTCCAAAGACCTCATTCCTGCCTACCATAAATGACAATCAGATGGTGGCTACTCTACTTACTGAAAACTCACTATGTGCCCAGAGCATCACAAATTTCACAAATAACTCATTTAATATTTGTTAAACTGAGAAAGTCAGTTTCACCTCCCATTCTATCAATGAGAAAATTAAGGTATCAAGAGATGAATTATGATCCTTGGGACAGGGCTGGCTTCATGGGCCCCGTGTGGTTAAGGGCCCTGTGATTGTTTAATGTTCTGATGTTGCCATCTTAAAATTAGAAAGCATCTTTGAAGAAGGAACTACACACACATATACATATATGCATATATATATATATTTAATTTTTAAAAACCTTTGTGTTGGGCTCCACAGATTAAACAGCCAGTCCTTCCCTCAAACCTTTCCCCTCTGCGCTGTGCTTCTGAGAACCGTGGCAGTAAAGTCAGTGTGGGGACCACTGCTTTCTCTGAGGGCAACATTAATGTCATCATATCTTCAGGGTCCTGGGAAGAGAAGCTGGCAAATAAAGGTTTGAAAGTACTGCCTAATGACAGGACAGTCTTAGAAAATGAATGGAAAGGCAAGAGTGTAGGAAATAAACAACATGCTTTTACACCACATTCTTATAAGTACTCTTTTTTTTTTTTTTTGAGAAGGGAAGATATATTTTTCTTTTTTTTCAATTTTTTATTTTAAAGATGTGGGGTACAATTCAGGGTTAGGTATACAAATGTTCATTATACAGGTATCCTTGTTGATGAGGTGTGCCCCCCGCCCCCACAAGTGCTCTTTAAAGGACAGGAAACTTGCTCTCTCTCCCCTAAGAGTTCATGACAACAGTGTACAACTTTGAGAGTACATTGATTATACTATCAAAGAATAAAGGTCCTGAGACATATCACACCTGGGCTCCACCACAGTACCATGCTTCCCAGTAGAGCTCTAGAGAAATAATGCCAAACAGACAGGAAAATAAATGTTTATAGTGGCACTATGGCTACAATGCTGGCTTAATCTAATGCATGTTGTAGCGTAAGAACTTGCTACTGTGTTCACTTAATACTGGTAGACTTTTACTGTCAAACTGTCAAACTTTGGCACAACACACCAAAATATCTTCAAATTGGAGAAATTGTCAGAGCACATTCCCTTGCCTTCATCTCTTGGTTCTTTGTGCTTAGCTCTCTTTCTTCCTGCCGCAGGAAGGCTCTTTGCAAAAGACAGGAGGACAGCTGCTGCCTACCCAAGGCTCACATCCCTGTAGCTTGCAATCCAAAAGAAAAAGTGACCATCTTTCTCCCAGCCTTCCTATATCAAATCATATGGAAAGGCTCAACCTGGCTCTAGTTGGGATAGATATGCATGTATTAGAGCAGTCAATGTGACCAAGGAGATAGAAATACTATGACTGGCCAAGACGAGGTCACACACACACCTGTGACGGCAGAGGTAGGTAGGACACTGTGACTGACAAGGCTACCAGAGAGGGTTGCTCCATTTATGTATAGAGTATTTCCTTGTTTATCTGAAATTCCAGTTTAGCCGAGCATTCTGTATTTTAGTTGGCAATCCTGCCACCAGAGTCACACAGAATGGGGGCAGAGCAGTTGCCAACAGAACAAGAGACTGTGGACTAACAAATAAGTATTTCTTAAAGATAGATCTTACTCTTATTGGTTTCTTATTCGGGCTCAGACAGGGATCTGAGTCCCAAATTCCTGGGGAGAAATGTGGTCCTTTCTGGCTGAATGCCAGCTGGAATCCCATTTTCAAGGTCAAACCATTCACCTATGACATACCATAGCCACTTGGTGCTCTATATTGATTACTTTTGCCATCCCTAATTTCTATGTCCAAGAGATGTTGAAATTCAACTTAAAACTTTAAATTCATTTTTGTAGTCAAATAAGCATTAATGAATCCAACCAGATGACAGTGCTTACGTCATTTATGCATTGGGCTTTGTTATGTTAAAAGTTCAATATAAAATTTTGGTGTTGAGTAGAATGAAAAGGTTACTCGGCTTTTTCTTTTCTTTTCTTTTCTTTTTTTTTACACACCAGGGAATACTTTTCAAAATGTTGACCATATATATATATACATATATATATATGTATATATATATATTTTTGCTAAAGGCCTTTACAGTTCAATTCTGTTGCAGAAATTAATCTATTTAATTGAAAAATATTTAAGAGAAATTTAGCCAATAGCTCAGATGTTGCAAGCAATATGAGATAGACTTAAATTACTGTGCAAAAGGAAAATTTGGATGGCCCCCTGAAATATGTTGAAATGTAATTTATTCTTGAAAATCAGACTCAAGTATTGTGACCTTGGGGTATATTTAAAAATGGAGATTTTAAAAAATGCTCCTTTCTTCCTCTCTCAGTCTTCTGGCAGTCCTTTTGCCCTCCCTCGGATTCTCATCCTCATGTAAAACATGATAAAAATGTAGAAAAAATCTAGAATAGCATTGTCCAATAGAAATATAATGAGTCAAATATGTAATTTAAATGGTATAAGAACCACATTTTTAAAAAGTAAAAGGAAACAGGTGGTAGTAACCTTAACAGTGTATTTTATTTAACCTAACACATCCAAAATATTTTTATTTCAAAATGTAATCAATACAAAAACTAATGATGGTATATTTTACATTCTTTTTACACTTACAGCACATCTCAATTTGAACACTAACTTTTTTTTTAAGAAGTACATTTCTGCGGGTTTAAGACCCACCTGGGCAGCAAGACCTCATCTCTACAATAAATCAAAAAAATCAGCCGGGCGTGGTAGCGCATGCCCGTAATTCCCGCTACTCGGAAGGCTGAGGCGGAAGGATCGCCGGAGCCCAGCGGGTCAAGGCTGCGGTGGCCGGGAGCGGCCACTGCACTCCAGTCTGGGCGACCGAGTGAGACTCCAACTCAAAAACAAGAAAAGAAAAAAAAAAAGAAAAGGCACTCTATTAGACACTCTCCCCAAGACAGGGCTGGAAATAAGTCCCTACTCTCTTTTTCTATCCGTCATCCTATTTCGGAGGGTTCAAGGCAAGGAATTTGTATTTATATTTATATGCCAGACATGGAAGCGGTCTATGCATAGTTTGTCTCCTTAGTTTTGGACACAGTCTGCCCCTCTCAATCCACAGGGTTGAACTTCTTTATTTTTTTGAGTTGGAGTCTCACTCTGTCACCCAGGCTGGAGGGCAGTGGCACACTCACAGCCGCC
>NW_007252919.1:486756-487565 GCF_000164805.1 Carlito syrichta
TTTAGTTCTTCTGGATATATTCCCAGTAGGGGGATTGTGGGGTCATATGGAAGGTCAATTTTTAGGACTTTTAGGAATCACCACACTGATTTCCACAGAGGCTGTACTAGTTCACACTCCCACCAATAGTGTAGAAGTGTTCCCTTTTCGCCACATCCTCTCCAGTATCTATTATTTTTTGAGTTATTAATGATGGCCATTCTGACTGGAGTTAGGGAGTATCTCATATAGTTTTAATTTGCATTTCTTTGATGACTAGTAAGGCTGAACATTTTTTCATGTATCTGTTGGCTGCTCATATGTCTTCTTTGGAGAACTGTCTATTCACATCTTTTGCCCTCTTTAATGGGGCTGTTTGTTTTTTTCTTTTTAGCATGTTTGAGTTCCTTGTCAATCCTAGATGTTAGGCCTTTGTCAGATATGGAGTTGGCAAATATTTTTTTCCAGTCTGTGGGATGTCTCCCTGCTCTCTTGATGGTTTCTTTAGCTTTGCAGAAGCTTGTCAGTTTGATGAGGTCCTATTTGTCTATCTTATGTCTTATGACCTGGGCATTTTGGGTTTTTCTCAGGAATTGGTTACCAGTTCCAACTTCCATAAGGGTGTCGCCTGCATCTTCTAAGGTTCTTATAGTTTGAGGTTTTACATTTAGGTCTCTGATCCACTGAGAGTTAATTTTTGTGTATGGGGATAGGTAGGGGTCCTGTTTCAATCTTCCACATGTGATCAGCCAGTTTTTCCAGCAACATTTACTGAATAGGTTCTCCTCTCCCCAGTGGTAGGTGGTGGAGGCTTTGTTGAAGATGATTTG
>NW_007252919.1:488393-494531 GCF_000164805.1 Carlito syrichta
CTGTTTAGCAGTATGCTGGTTGTGGGTTTCTTGTAGATGGCTCTTACTATTTTGAGGTATGTTCCATCTATGCCTAGATGTTCGCAGGTTTTTATCAGGAAGGGGTGCTGGATTTTATCAAAACTTTTTTCTGCATCTACATTTAATGATATAATCATGTGGTTTTTGTTTTTATGTCAGTTGATGTATTTAATTATGTTTATAGTTTTACGAGTGTTGAACCAGCCTTGCATCTGGGGATAAAGTCTACTTGGTTGTGGTGGATAATTTTTGAGATGTGTTGTTGAATCCAGTTTGCTAGGACCCTTTGAGAATTTCAGCATCTATATTCATCAAGGATATTGTCCTGTAGTTCTCTTTCTTTGTTGGGTCTTTACCTGGCTTGGGTACCAATGTGATGTTAGCTTCATAAAATGATTTGGGGAGAGTTCCATCTTTCTCAATCACCTGGAATACTTTCTTTCTCTTTTTTTTTGAGTTGGAGTCTCACTCTGTTATCCAGACTGGAATGCAGTGGCCGCTCCCAGTCACCGCAGCCTTGACCTGCTGGGCTCCGGCGATCCTTTTGCCTCAGCCTTCCAAGTAGCTGGAACTACAGGCGTGTGCTACCACGCCAGGCTCATTTTGATTTATGGTAGAGATGAGGTCTCGCCAAGTTGCTCAGGTGATCTCAAACCCATGGGCTCAGGCAATCCACTCACCTCAGCCTCCCAAAGGCGTGGGATTACAGACTGAGCCACTGAGCCTGGCTTGGAATACTTTCAATAGGATTGGTATTAGTTCCCCCTTGTATGTTTCGTAGAATTCTGCTGGAAAGTCATCTGGTCCAGGGCTTTTTTTTGTAGGTAGTTTTCTCATGACATAGTTGATTTCCTGGATTGGTGTTTTTTTTTTTTTTTTTTTGGTTTTTTTTTTTGAGATGGAGTTTCACTCTGTCACCCAGACTGGAGTGCAGTGACTCCCGGCCACTGCAGCCTCGACCTGCTGGGCTCCAGTGATCCTTCCTCCTCATCCTTCCAAGTAACTGGAACTACAGGTGCGTGCTACCACACCCGGCTAATTTTTTTCATTTATTGTAGAGATGAGGTCTCGCCAAGTTGTCCAGGCAGGTCTTGAACCTATAGGCTCAGGCTATCCACTCACCTCAGCTTCCCAAAGTGTGGGATTACAGGCTGAGCCACCGAGTCCGGCTTCCTGGATTGCTACTGGTCTAATTAGGGTCTTGATTTCTTCTTGTTTCAACCTAAGGAAGTTGTGTGATGTCAGAAAGTCCTCCACTTCCTTTAGGTTTTCAAGTTTGTTTCCATATTAGTGTACATAGTAGTCTCTGATAACCTTTTGTATTTCTTCAGGGTCAGATGTGACTTCACCTTTTTTGTTTCTGATTGTGTTTGAGTTTTTTTCTCCCTTTTCCTTGGTCAGTCTAGCTAGGGTACCATCAATCTTTTTTATCCTTTCAAATAACCACATTATTGTCTCATTGATTTTTTTGTATTATCTTTTTGTCTTCTATGTCCTGGATTCAGGCTTTTATTTTGGACATCTGGAATCTTCTGCTGAAGTTAGGGTTTTGATGGTCTTGCTTTTCTAGCTTCCTTAGGTGACTTGTTAGGCTGCTAACTTGTGCTCTTTCCATTTTCTTCATGTGCATTTGTAGAGATGTGAATTCCTCTCTTACTACTGCTTTCATGATTTGGGTAATATGTTTCTTCTCTTACTACTGCTTTCAGAGATTTAGGTAATATGTTTCTTCATTTTCATTTGTTTCCAGGTATCTTTTAATCTCTGTTTTGATTTCCATGTTGACTCAGGAGTTGCTTAGCATCATGCTGTTTAGTGTCCATGTCCTTGTGGGTTTGGGGGGAAATTTGTTGGTGTTGATATTTATTTTTATTCCACTGTGGTCTGAGAAGTTGCATGGCAAAATTTCAGTCTTATGAAATTGTTTATGCTTGATTTATGGCCAAGGATGTGGTCTTTCTTTGAATACGTTCCATGCAGTGATGAGTGGAATGTATATTCTATGGTCTTTGGGTGGAGTTTTCTGTAGGTATCAATTAAGTCCATTTGGTCAAGAGTCACATTGAGGTTCTGGATCTCCTTGCTGATTTTTTTGTCCTGATGATCTGTCTTGGGTTGTGAGTGGGGTATTAAAGTCCCCAGCTATGATAGTGTTAGAGTCAATATCTTTTTTAAGTTTGTCTAGAAGCTGCTTTATGAAAGTTGGTGTTCCTATGTTGGGTGCATATATGTTTAGGATGGATATTTCTTGTTAATGGATCAAACCTTTTATCATTATATAGTGACCCTCTGTATCTTTTTAAATTTTTGACAATTTAAAGGGTATTTTGTCTGAAATTATGATCGCAATTCTTGCTTTCTTTTGTGTTCTGTTCGCCTGAAATTTTACTTCCCATACTTTGAGTGTTCTTTCTAGTGAGATGAGTCTCTTGGAGACAACATATTGTTGCCTCATGATATTTTATCCATTTTGCCATTCTATGTCTTTACAGTGGTGCATTTAGTCCGTTCTCATTCAGGCTAATTATAGAGATGTGAGAGTTTATTTCTGTCATGAGGTTCTTATAGAGTTGTTGTTCCTGTTTGTTTGTTGTCTTTCTTTTGATTTTGGCGTTGATTCATGTGTGAACACTAACTTTGTTTTTGCTTTTTTGTTTTGTTTTGTTTTTGAGTTGGAGTCTCACTCTGTTGCCCAGACTGGAGTGCAGTAGCATGCTCCTGGCCACCACAGCCTCGACCTGGTTGGCTCCAGCGATTCTTCTGCCTCAGTCTTCCAAGTAGCCAGAACAACAGGTGCACACTACCACGCCCGGCTAATTTTTGATTTATTATAGAGATGAGGTCTCGCCAAGTTGCCCAGATGGGTCTCAAACCCGCGGGCTCAGGCAATCTACTTGCTTCGGTCTCCCAAAGTGCTGGGATTACAAGCTGGGTCACCAAGCCTGGCCAACAGTAACTTTTAATAGGAAATACTTGATCTGTATTCAGATTTCATAACATTTACAGGAGGATAAAAAGTATATTCACAAACCCAAGTTGCAAGCAAAATATTTTATAATTTTTCAATAACTGAATTGAGTATTGGTTTTTAAATTTAAATGAATTAAAATTAAATAGAACAAAAATTCCAGTTCCTCAGTCACAAGAGACACATTTGGCTACCACATGTGATCTGTGGCTATCATATTGAGTTGCACAGAGTTAAGAGTCACTCCATTTTCTAGTGGAATTTTGAAAAATCATTCCAACTTTAAGTGAACCATATGTGAACAGTTTCTTTGTGTTTCCAAAGGTTCTTACTATATTTTTTTTCTATTGCTGTCAAAACAAATTACCACAAAGTTTTGGCTTAAATATACAAACATATTATTTTGCAATTTGGAGGTCAAAAGTCTGATACAAGTTTCACTGGACTAACACTAAGAGGCTGGGAGAGCTCCATTTCTTTTGGAGGTTCTGGAGGAGAGTCTGTTTCCTTCTTTTAGAGGTTGACTGCATAACCTGGCTTGTGGCCTCTTTCTCCATCTTCCAAATCAGCGCTTTGTATCTCTCTAACCTATCTTCCCTGTCACATCTCTCTCTGACCACATTTTAATATGTGTGTGGTGGTATATTTCATTATAGTTTTAATGTTCATGTCCCTTTCTATGTGATAATTTGCTATCAGTATACCTTTTTTAGTGAAATAGCTGTTAAAGTCTTTTGCCCATACTTCGAGGTTGTTTGTTTCCTTATGATTCAATTTGCAGAATTTTTATATTCCAGCTACATATCCTTTATAAGAGATACGATTTGCAAATGCTTTGTCTTAGTACTTAGCTTGTCTTCAAACTCTCTTAAGCATATCTTTCAAAGAGCAGAAGTTTTTAACTTCAAGGTCAAATTTATCAATGTGTTCTTTTTTGATTATGCTTTTGATATCATATCTAAGAAATCTTTGCCTAGCTAGCGTCATGGAAGTTTTCTCCTAGGGGTTTTGTAGTTTTACATTTAGGTCCATGATAAATTTTGGGTTATGTTTTATATATTTGGTAAGGTATAGATCATCTTTGTGTGTTTATGTGGATAGTCAATTGTTATATCATTTATTTTAAAGGCTATTTTCTCTTCACTAAATTGTGTTTGCACTTTTGTCAAAAATACATTGATTCTATTTCTGAACTCTTTATCTTATTCCATCTTTAGGCTGATATCACACTTTTTTTATTATCATGACTTCAAAATTAAAGTCTTGAAATAATGGAAGTCCTCCAACTTTGTCCTTTTTCAAAGTTTTAGATTTGCATTTTAGATTGTATTCGTATATATTAGTAACAACCAAAAATAATATTTTAAAACACCACTATTTTAGATCTTATGGATTTTAGAATTAACATGTTGATTTCTAAAACAAAAATTTCCGGGGAATTTTAATTAGGAGTGAATTGAGTCTATAGATCAGTTTGAGATAAATTGACATCTTAACAAAATTGTGTCTTTGAGCAGTGAAAATAATGTATCTCTCCGTGTATTTAGGTTTTTGTGAGATCTCTTTGTGATATTTTAATGATTTCAGTGTATAGGTCTTTCATGTCTTTGTCAAATTTATTCTTAAGTATTTATTTTTTGATGTTTTAAAATATCCTCTCCCCTTTTTTTGTGTTGGGGGTCTCACTCTGTCACTCAGGCTGGAGTACAGTGGCACAATCACAGCATACCATACCCTCAGCCTCCTGGGCTCAGGTGATCCTCCCACCTCAGCCTCCTGAGTAGCTGGCCTCCCGAGTAGCTTCACCTCAGCCTCCTGAGTAGCTGAGACTGCAGGTGTGTACCACCACACCTCACTAATTTTTTCAAATTTTTGTAGAGATGAGGTCTCGCTATGTTGCCTAGGCTGGTCTCAAACTCCTGAGCTTAAGCAGTCCTCCCACATTGACCTTCCCATGTGCTGGGATTACAGGCATGAGCCACCTCACCTCACTAAAATATTATATTTTTGCTTGTTGCTAATATATCCCAATACAATTAAATTTGCATATTGATTTTATATATCCCAACCTTGCTTTGAAGTAATAAACTCACTTATTAATTTGAATAACTCTTTTTGTAAATTCCATCACATGTACTACATAGATGATCTGTGAGTAAACAGAGGTTTAAGTTTCCTTTCCAATCTTCATGCCCTTTATTTCTTTTTTCTTGCTCTCATGAAAATCTCTAATATAATATTGAATCAAAGTACAAAAACAGACAGCTCTGCTTACTCCTGATCTTGTGTGAAAAGCATTTGGCTTTTCCCTGTTAAGTATGTTAGTTGTATGTTTTTCATAGGTTTAAAAAAAATCAGGTTGAAGAAGCTCACTCTATTCCTAGTTTGTTGAGAGTTTTTGGTGTTTGTTTTTGTTTTATCAGCAGTGGATGTTAGAGTTTGTCAAATGCTTTTTCTGTGTCATCTAGGATGATCATATGCTTTTTCTTTTTTTTTTTTAGTTGACGATATGATGAATTATTTAATTGATCTTTGAATGCTCAAGCAATCTTGCATTCCTGGTATGAACCCCACTTAGTCATGATATGTTGTTCTTTTTATATATTATATTTGATTCGCTAAAATTTTGCTAAACATTTTTGCATTTATGGTCACAAGTGATATTGGTCTGTAATTTTCTTATTGTGTCTTTGTCTATGAGGCTAATGCTGGCCTCATAGAATATATTGGGAAACGTTTTCTTTCAATTTTCAGAAAGAATTTGTATAAAATTTGTAAATTTTTTTCCTCTTAATTTTGGTCAAATTTAGCAGCGAAGCCATCTGGGCCTACATTGTGTGTGTGTGTGTGTGTGTGTGTGTGTGTGTGTGTGTGTGTGTGTGTGTGTGTAGCAATTTTAAACCATAAACTTGATTAATTTTTTTCTTTAAAAAAATTTTTTTTAAAGATGTGGGGTACAATTCAGGATTAGGTATACAAATGAACTTGATTTTTTGATAGAAATAAAGTAGTTTGCATCTTTCAAGATTTTGTTCATTTTAGAATTTGTTGTTATAAAGTTTTTCATGGCTGGGCATGGTGGTTCACACCCTTCTTTTTTTTTTGAGTTGGAGTCTCACTCTGTCACCCAGACTGGAGTGCAGTGGCTG
>NW_007252919.1:494700-522864 GCF_000164805.1 Carlito syrichta
CTCACCTTAGCCTCCCAAGGCGCGGGATTACAGGCTGAGCCACCAAGCCTGGCTGGTTCACACCTTTAATCCCAGCATTTTGGGAGGCTGAGGTGAGAGGCTCAGGCTCACGGGTTTGAAACCAGTGTGGGCAGCTTCTTGAGACCTCATCTCTACAATAAATCAAAAAATTAGCTGGGCATGGTGGTGCATGCCTGTAGTTCCAGCTACTTGGAAGGATGAGGTGGAAGGATCAACTGAGCCCAGCAGATTGAGACTGTGGTGGCCGTGAGCATGCCATTGCACTCCAGCTTGGGTGACACAGTGACAAAAAAAAAAGTTTTTGATAATAATTCTCTACTGTCCTTTTGATACCAACAAAATCTCTAATGACATCACCTTTCTCATTTCTGATATTGGTCATTTGTCTGGCTAGTAGTTTATTGATTTCATTGATTATCTCAAGAACCAACTTTTGCTTTCATTGATTTTCTCTATTGCTTTGCTGTTTTATATTTCATTGATTTTCCTTCTGATCTTTATGATTTATTTCTTATGCTTAAGAAATGTGGTTTTCAGAGTCTCAGATCTAATACCACACTGCAAACTATAGAAGGATGGATTTGGAGTTGAGAAAAAAATAATTACATGTGGTAGCTTTAAACTGTCAATTTAGCTCAGCTTGGACTAGTTTCCCAAAATTCTCTTCTCTGTACAAATTCCAGGTTATCGTCAATCAGAGAGAGAAAAAGAGACTTTTTGAGCACTTTGAAGGGCAGAAGTGAAACAACAGCTATATTCTTTTTACACTCTGGAGATTGGAGCAGGACAAAGAGTGCTGTCACGTCCCACATATGTGGTCACTTATCCACTGGCTTTCCAGGTTGGCAGGCCCATGGCAACTCCAGCTCCTGCTATGTCTTCAGCTTCTCTGATACCTGGGCTGGGGGCACATTTAGCTTCATGATAAAGCTTCTGCAGGAGGCCTGCATTGTCACAGTTGGAGGCTTGGAGGTGGTGATAAAAAAACCACATGGACTCTAGTTCACCTTCAGGGTTCCAGTTCATTTTCACTGATCCCAATTTAGCCTCATTTCCCTTGTTTCATATCCATCTTTGCTTCCCAACTACTTGCCCTGTGGACTTGAGGTTCTAGTTCTAAAGACACAACAGCCTCATATGAACTCCCACCAGATCCCACAATTCATAAGGTCAATACATTCCTAGTTTTACATGTGTGTGTGCCTGTGTGCACATGTGAGTGGAGGGTATATACATACTCTAGTGGTCCTAGTTTTCTTCAGATCAAACTCTTACAGGTACAGCATAGAAAAAGGAGCATTACAACATGTTCGTTGTTAAAAGAGGAGTCATTGGCTCTCCTAGGGTTGAGTCCCACGGTTTTAGGGTTACGCAATATGGTCCTGACAGGGCTGTCAGTCATTACAATTCTCATCATCTCCAGTTCTCCAGGCTCATGGGGTGAACAAATCAGCTGTAGTAACCTTGCATGAAATTGCATATATGGATATTAACAAAGAAGTTTTTCTTCCCTTTTAATCATAAACTATAAGAATATCAATATAGTTTTGCCAGAGTCATTTTTCTAGCCAATTAGAGTCAGTTTAGTTTTTGTTTGTTTTTTTGCTTTGTTTTTTCCCAACAGAAGTGCATGAAATTAACAGAAAAAGAAGAGAAATAAGCAGAGTGTTAGAGGGAGAGAGGGCCTTGACACTTCATCTCAACTACTCAACCTGGCTGTGCTACTGTTCTTTCAGTTCCATGAGCCAGTTCACCTTCCTTTTTTCTTAAGCTGACTTGAGCTTGACTTCAGTCAGTTGTAACAGGTGATTTATTTTCTTTTTTCTTAAAAAAAAGTTTTTTTAGAGACAGGGTCTCGCTCTGTTGCCCAGGCTGGAGTGCCATGGTGCAATCATAGTTCACTGCAGGTTCGAATTCCTGGCCTCAGATGATCCTTCCACCTCAGCATCCCAAAACACTGGGACTACAGGTGCATGCCACCACACCCAACTAATCAATAAAGTTTTATTGGACTGTAACCATGCTCATTTATCTGCATATCATCTGTGACTGCTTTTGTACTACCATGGCACTGTTGATTAGTTGTCACAGAGTACACATGGCCTGCAAAGACTAGAATATTTGCTATATTCTATATAGAATATTTGTTCTCTACAGAAAAGTTGACTGAACTCTAATCTAAGCCATTTCTGAAATCATTTAGACATGATTCTATACCAAAGTATTTCTTAGTATGCCAGACAATACATGTCTCTACAGTACACAGTCCAGTCCAGACTGTGGACATGCCCACACATGTTTCTCAGCATTGGCTTCTTAAGCTGTTCTAAAATCTGAAGGCCTACATAACATCATCAAGTAAATGAATTAAAAATAGCCTGGTTACTCATTTCCTCCCTTCTGAATTTATAAATTCTACTGTACATATTTTTTATGTAATCTAAAATTAAAACTAGAGTATATCCTTCCCATTGTTTTAAATGTCAAATTTCCTCAAAATGAAAAAAACTAGTCAAACGGCAAAGGAAGCAGATAAATAAAAATTTCAATATATATATTGAGAGATAAAATATGTCTTATTCATTGTCAAAGTCAGTTACAATGGAAAATTGTACTTAATTTTCTGTTCACTACATTAATGTTGTCCAAAATCTGAGAGATTCTGGCCAAATAATTTTTACTAATATAATTTTTCCAGAAATGGGAAAATGAGTGTTTTCCACATAGAAAGCTTATGTTTTTAATTTTAGGCAAAAACTGTCACTCTTCTTTTTCAGAGAAAGAGAAAACATGTAACCTAAACTAGGTTTTTAATTATTCCTTTCTTTGTCCTCCATCATGTGGGTAGTCCATCTCTTAATCTATTTAAAGTCACAGTCAGTCACATAAATAAACAAGAGGAAGGGGAAGAACTGCATGTGTTATTCAGAGCACAAGCTAGGTGAAATATAGGTATAGTCCCTTAAACAGAAAGCTGATCACTCTGGGAATAATAAACTTGATGATAAAGCTTTCTCCTCTCTTCTCTTCCTTCTTCTCTTCCTCCTGTTCTTTCTCCTTCTTCTCCTGCTAATTCTCTTTTATGTGAGCAGATGGAGAGCTGTTGACATCCTAGTTCTGTGGGGCTATGAAGGTGACAAAAAAGAAATGTCTATGAGACAAAGGGAAGAAAAGAAGAAAAGATTCTTCTAGGCTAATCAATGACCAAATTTGCTGACTGTTAGTTGATTCATAAATGCAGTTTCTATGCAGACACAGAAGTTATTTCATGTTGGAAAGTCTGTGTTAGCAGCAGCAGAGGCTACATGGGTGACTGACTGGTGATAGATAAGCGGTAAGGACTTCAAAGAAGAGGAGTCAGTCTTCACGTTGTCAGTTTCTATGAGCCCTTATTGTAATTGGACTTAGTGTTTTCACTCAAATGTCTTGGTGGGTGTTCACGTGGATTCCAGATGGAGATTTCACGTGAAGGACATGCAAAGTCAGAGAAAAGAGGAATTTGCCTTAATTCATCCAGAAGTTTTCTGCAAAATCGAATTTCTGGAGTTGATTCTTAAACCGTGGTCAAATCTATCACTCAATAGGCAAGTAAATATGCTTTCTGCCATAATTAGGATTCAAAAAAGAAAATCTAGGATAGTCATCACAGACTATAACATAAAATCTAGGATAGTCATAAAATCTAGGATAGTCATCACAGTTTTATTTGACTGACTCAAAAATTGGCAAATTGGAAATCAGTTGCATCACTGGATATCAAGCATGCAACTGAGTCAAGTAAATTCTTGACTCATTAGAAGCACTAAACTATGGCTACCCTGTGATTCTCACTATACCAACTGACTCTGACAGTGAACAAGATATGTTTTACTCCATAATATGCTCATTGAGTTTTGTGTTTGTTTGTTTTTCTTGTGTTTGTAAAAGATCAAGAATCGAACCCTACTGTGGTAATAAGCCAAAAAAGTACCTCTTGAGAGCATACAGTGAATCTATAAGCTTGAGTTCTATTAAAAATAGTAGAGCTAAATTTTCTGAGAACCCACAGTGTGTCAGGCACCACATTAGGCAATTTGCTTGGGCTATGTAATGTCAGATTAGTGAGAAAACAAAACCAAACATATTTTGTTTATAAAAAAAAAAATCTACAACTAAAGGGAGAAAAAGCAGGTACAAGGTGGGGAAAGGAAATTTTGCTTTTAAGCTATGAGTGTTAGATTCAAGATTGTAATCCAGGCAGAAATTAATTGTATGAGTCTTGTGCTCAGAAGAGAGATCTGGATGAGATATGTAGATTTATGTGTATTTAGGGAACTAGGAGAAGATCAGAATACAGAGGAGCTTGTACATTTAAGAAGTGACCAAAGACATGAGAACAAAACTAGAAGACTGGCATCATGGAGATTAATACCATGTCGCATTTTAAGAAGGATATGAGTAATCAATAGTGAAAATTAAAAATACAGTTTATAAAGAAGACACAATAGGCAAAAACCTTTATACATCAAATAATCCTGTAACTGAATAGGTAAAACAAAACTGAGTTATTATCTAATAAAATTATAATTGCAATTTTTTAAACATATCTTCCAGAAGTAGAAAGATTCATTACACAAAAAAATAAGTATGGACTGAGTATAGTGGCTCACACAGGTGATCCCAGCATTTTGGGATGCTGAGGCAAGAGGATCATTTGAGATCAGGAGTTCAAGACCAGCCTGGAAAACATAGCAAGACCTCGCGTCTGCCAAAAAATAATAATAATAATAATTAGCCAGGCATGATGGTTCATGCCTGTTGTCTCAGTTACTTGGGAGGTTGAGGTGAGAGGAACACTTGAGTCCAGAAGTTTGAAGCTGCAGTGAGCCATGATTGCACCACTGCATTCCAGCAAGATTTTATTATTTGCAATGGTGCAAGACCCCATTTCTAAAAAAGAAGGACAAAGAGGAATTGGTTAATATAAACAATAAAGTAAATTAATGAAATTGTGTATAATTTATATCCTACCAATATGGACTGTACATTTTTGTGTGAGGATAAAAAGTACAAATATTGATGAAACATTTGAATACAAAGAAAACCTTTAAAAAATGTTAAAATGTAGACAGAGATCACAACAGAGTTAGAAATAAATAACAAAATCTTGACTGAATACATTTTGGAAGTTAAGAAACTTTTTTAAACAACCCCTGTATCAAAAAGAAATTTAAAACTGAAATTACATGCTGCCTAGAAAGCATGGAAAGGAGAAAAATTCACATTAAATATTTTATATTTAAACAGCTTAACTTATTTTCAGAGAAAAATGCATAGCCTCAAATGTTTTCATGGTTGAAAAGAATAAAATAATTTAGACACATTGGGCTAAATTATGTCTCCCCCAAAATTTATATGTTAAAATTCTAACCTTCAGTACCTCAGAATGTGACTATATTTGGAGATAGGACCTCTAAAAGGGTAATTAAGGTGAAGCGAACTCATATGGTAGGTCCTAATCCAATATGACTGGTGTCCCCTTATAAGAAGAGAAGATTAGGATACAGACAACACACAGACCAAGTGAGGACACAGAACAAAGACAGCCGTCTATAAGCCAAAAAGAGAGTTCTCAGAAGAAACAAACCTGCCAACACTGTGATCTTGGACCCCAGTCTCCATAACTCTGAGATAATAAATTTCTGCTGTTTAAGGTTCTGTTATTGCAGGCCTAGCAAACTAATATGCCCATTTAAAGTATTAGCAAAGGAGCTGGGCATGATGGTTCACACCTGTAATCCCAGCACTTTGGGAGGCAGAGTTAAGAGAGTTGCCTGAGATCAGGGCTGCAAGACCAGTTTGGGTAAATTTGTGAGACCTCTTATCTACAATAAATCAAAAAATTAGCTGGGTGTGGTGATGGGCATCTATAGTTTCAGTTACTTGGAAGGCTGAGGTGGAAGGATCGCCCAAGCCCAGAAGGTTGAGGCTGGAATAGCTGTGAGCATGCCACTGCACTCCAACCTGGGCAATAGAGTCAGACTCTGACTAAAAAAAAAAACAAAACAGTAAAGGAAAAATAAAATAAACCAAAGAAAGTATATGGTAGGAATTAACAAAGACCGAAGATAAAAATCAAAATAGAAAACACAAAAATAGAAGGGAATAGACAAAAATTGATGCTATAAAAACAGTAAAATAAATTATTAGCCTATTAGAGAAAAGAGATAGGAAGCATGCAAGATTAAGAATGAGATGTACAAGCCGGGCTCAGTGGCTCAGTCTGTAATTCCAGTGCTTTGGGAGGCTAAGGTGAGTGGATTGCCTGAGCCTGTGGGTTCAAGACCCACTTGGGCAACTTGGCGAGACCTCATCTCTACAATACATCAAAAATTAGCCCAGGGCGTGGTAGCGCGTGCCTGTGGTTCCAGTTACTTGGAAGACTGAGGTGAAAGGATCCTCGGAGCCCAAGAGGTCTAGGTTACAGTGGCCAGGAGCGTGCCACTGCACTCCAGTCTGGACAACGGAGTGAGACTCCAACTCAAAAAAAAAAAAAAAAAAAAAAATTGAGAAGTACATAGCCACAAATAAAAAAAATAAAAGAGATAAAAACAATTATAGGAGTACACCATGTGAATCTCTATGGCAGCAATTTGATAGACTAGAAGAAATGAATGATTTACTAACAAAATGAGTAAAATTAACCCCAAAAGAAATTTACAACTTGAAAAAAGTAATTACCATGTAAACGATTACAAAGGTGATTGAAGTCGTACCATTAAAAAATCTGATTATTGGGTAACCCCTCAAGTCCCCTCCCACTGTGGGATCTCTTGACGCTATGACCACAGATTCATACGATGCCATAGTCATTATGCTATGTTTTCCTGAGAGGTTTTAAGTCTTATCTACTTGTAATCATAGTAATCATGATTGGTGATGTGGGAAAGTAAACAAATGTCTCAAAGTTAAAAAAATCAAAAATATATTCAGATGACTTTACTGCTGAGTGCAATCTAACTATCTAACTTTTAGCAGTAATCATTTTAATATCATTTGTACTATTTTGTATCATAATAAAAGATGGAAAGCACCCCCAGTTTGTTTTATAATACTAAAATTGGATAAAGACAGTCAAGAAAAAGAGAACAATGGGAGAGGGACCAATAATGTAACTTATGGTATGAATGTAAAACTTCTAAATGAAATATAATCAAATTGACTCTAACAGCATACTAAAAGAATAATATAGTATGACTACCCAAGAATGCAAAAATTTAATATCAAGAACTTACAAATATATAATATATATTAATTAAATGAGAAGGATAATGTATCAAGTATTAAGAGAGCTTTAATAAAAGTTAATGGTTATTTGTAATTTTTAAACCCACTCTATAAAACAGAACAGATCAAAACTTGAACATAATTATGCTTTTTGGTTAAAGATTGAATGCAAATATTATTCTAGATGATAAAATAAAAAAAGACAATTCTATTAAAATCAAGAAAAAGAGAATTCAATGTTGTGTTGGACGTTTAAGAAAAATAGTAAGAGAAGAAGATGAAACAGAAATAATCAACATAAATATCAGAAAATTTAAAGTTAAATTTAAATTTATTTCTTCTTGCTGATGATACAGTTGAATATCTTAAAAAACTGTGAATAAGGGAATTTGATAAAGTGACCAGTTATAATACAAAGTACAACTTCTCCTTATAGCAAACAAAATGATAACCAAAAAAATCATTTACAATAAAGAAAAAAATGTGTGGATATTATGTCATTTATTTAACAACATAACTATAAAAACCTACATGATCCAAGCCAAATTAAAATCTTTTGCTTTTTGTTTATTTATTTAAAAACAGGGTCTCACTCTTTCACCCAGGCTGGAGTACAGTGGCTCAATCATAGCTCACTGCAGCCTTGAACTCCTAGGCTAAAGTGATCCTCCTGCCTCAGCCTCCTAAGTAGCTGGTACTACAAGGGCATCCCACTAGGCCCAGCTCCCTTTTTCTCTTTGAAAGATAGTTTTCAACAATAATTTAAGCAGATTGGAACATAATAAGACAAACCACAGAATGGGGAAAAAATTCACAATGCACATATCTGACAAAGGTCTTGTTTCTCAAATATATAAATATGATTCATAACTCAACAAGAAGACAAACAGCCCAATAAAAAAGTGGGCAAACCATATGAACAGAAAAAAAATCACAAAGATACACAAATAGCCATTAAAAACAGAAAAAAAATACTCCAAGTAATTAGATATCCGGGAAATGCAATTTAAAACTACAGTGATACTATACATCACTAAAATTTGAAAGGTTGTTAATACTAAGTATTGGCGAGCATATATATCTGGAAATTGTGTACAGTGATAGTGAAATGTAAAATAGTACAACAACTTTGGAAAACTTTTGGCAGTTTCTTAAAAACTTAAGGAAGCTCTAACCATGTGTCTAAGCAATTCTAATTCTAAACATTAACTGAAGAATAATGAAATTATGTATCCAATAAAAGACTTGTATACAAATGCTTATAGCAGCTTTATTATAAATAGTAAAACTTGGAAACAACCCAAATATCCATCAACAGATGAATAGATGAACAAAATCTAATTCCAGGTAATAGACTTCTACTCGCTAATAAAAAGAAACTACTGAAACATGAAAAAACTGATAGACTTCAAAATAATTATGCTATGATGAGGACACAGAAGTGATTTTGTATATCACTTCACTTTATGAAATTATACAAAATGCCAAATAATCTGTGAAGACAGAGTAGCTTCCAGGGTCTGTGACAGAAGGGGAAAAAAATTGGATGGTATGAGGAAACCTTTGAAGGGGACAAAAATGTTGTGAAATATGAGAATTCCAAGAATGAAAAGAAGTTTCTAAAAACTGTTAGAAAAGGTAACAGGAGACCTACAGAGGATTGAGAACTGGGAGAACATCAGAACACTCAATCATGACTCAAATAAAAATGATATTCAACTAGAATTTTATGACAGATTACAGTAATCATCAATTAGAAGAATTAGAAAAAGCAGATTCTTATTTTACCTTTCATGCCTGCTTCCTCAGAAAGCTACTGGAAGAGGTATTCATTCAAAATGAGTATTTAAGCCAAATGAGAGTAAGACATGGGATGCAGATAAAAGGAGCTTGAAACATAGGTAAAAAGCAACAGAATTCCCAGGAAGACAGTACTGAAATGAATTTACAGAGTATTTATACACCTGCTTACACTGAGAAGAAATCCTTTTTTTTTTTTTTTTTTCTGAGTTGGAGTCTCACTCTGTCACCTAGGAAGGAGTGCAGTGGCACGCTCACAGCCCCTGCAGCCTCAACCTGCTAGGCTCAGGTGATTCTTCTGCCTCAGCCTTCCAGGTAGCTGGAACTATAGGCATGCGCCACCATGCCCGGCTAATTTTTTTATTTATTATAGAATTGAGGTCTCACCAAGTTGCCCAGGCTGGTCTCAAACCTGTGGGCTCAGGCAATCCTCTCACCTTGGCCTCCCAAAGTGCTGGGATTATAGGCGTGAGCCACCACGCCTGACCACACTGAAAAGAAATCTACAAGTTCTACCACAGAGTTTGGGGAAGAATTAGTGTTAACTACATGGGGAAGAAAAGCAAACAAAGAAAAAATGAGGCAATTATTAAACCCAGGAAAAACAAAAAGTTTTACAAAAAAGGGAAGCAAAGTCATAGTACACTAAGGAAGTATGAATAATATTTACATAGTCAAAACAGTGTAACCAAAGTAATAATAGGTACATTATAACCACCTTAGGAGAACAAGGAAAAGTGTGTGTTTGGGGCATGGGTAGCTATAGAAGAGTTTCATCTTCATCTTCATTAGTAGAAAATCATTCGATGATGTCCACAATTGAAATTTTAGAAGTTGGTATATTCACATATACTTTAGGGGTATGGATGTAAATGACAGAAGAAAGAGCTCAAAGAAGTGAGAGTAGTTGCCACTGAGGAGCAGGTCCCACGAATGGGGAAAGGTGGGGCAATTTGTATTTCTCACTGCAAGCCTATATGGTATAATTTGACCATGTTTTGATCATGGGAGCAACAGGATGTTATTCATGTCTTTTAAAGTTCCCACTGCCAGTTGAGTGTAAGGAGAAAGAACAGGAAATAGGCAAGAGACAGGTTTGGTCTAGGCTGGAGCATCAGAGATGGTAAGAAATCATTAAATTAGAGATACATGTTTTGAGGGTAAAGTTGATAGAATCTGCTATCTACTGAATATGAAGAGTGAGGGAAATGAATGACTCCTAGGTTTTTTACTCAAGCAAGTAGTTAAGTGAGTAGTTAAGGAGTGAATGACTCCTAGGTTTCTTACTCAAACAAGTAGTTAAGAATAATAGAATCACTTATTGAAATGAGGGAAGTCTGAGAACTAAATGTGATAAGAGGAATCAAGAGTTCTATTTTGGACACGTTGAGTTTGAGAATGTGGTTAAAAGACAGATTCTGGACCAGACAACCTGAGTTTGAATTCCAGATTCACCACTTACTAAGTGACCTTGAGTAAGTTACTTAACCTCTCTGTGTGTCATTTTCCTCATATGTGAAATGGAAATAACAATTTATCCACTTCATGGGGTTGTAGTGTGAATCAAACCATCAATTAACTGTCAGGGATCATTGTGTGATTCACTGATTTATTCCAAACTCCTAGAATAGTGCCTGGAACAGAGTGGGTATTTAGTAAATACTGCTGAATGAATGAATGAATGAATGTTTATTACACATTTGAGAGGAGACATTGAATAAATATGTAGATACATGAGTCCGGAGATTAGAGTCAGAATAAATTAGGAATCATCCATGAATAGGTATTAAAGTTAAGAAAGCGGCTTTAATAAAAGGAAAGTTCTTCAGATCGTAAAACATTGTACAGCTACAGCATTTCAGTGTGTTACTGGTGTAAGAACTGTCTGACAGATCGTTGTTACAGAAAGGATAGCACAGAAACAAATGCATTAAGAGCACATGGGAAGCAGTAGGTTATTCAAACAAACATTGGAGTTAGGGAAAATGGTTAAGAATGAGCAAGGAATGGGAGGGTGGCAGTGGAAACCGATTAGATCTTCACACCAAATTATCAAGATAGATTAAAACATTGAAAGTAAAATATGAAAACAAAGCCCAAAAACTGTTGAAGAAAATATGGACAAATATTTAAACAACTCTTGAGATGCTCTTGACATTCACTAAATCTTAAAGCCACAGAAGAAACTCCAGAATGTGACCTAGATCTTTCAAAAACTAAATGGTAAGAAAAAAGGGAACGGGGGGGATACATTATAGATTAAAGAAATTTAAGAAATATAATAACCAAGTATGATGTATGGTCCTTTTTTTGATCCTGATTTGAAAAACTATAGAAAGTCATTTTTAGATTAGTCAGAGGAACTTGATTATGGGTCATGTTACATGACACTGAAGAATTTTTTGTTGATGCTGTTAGTTGTAGTAATGGCATGTCATATTTAAAGAAGACTTATCTCTACTGAGGTATTTGTGAGCGAAATTATATAACACCTAGAATTTGATTTTAGATATTCTAAAATTTAAAAGGAAAAAAAAAGATGTCTGTACTTGTACTTGATGAGGAAAACTATCTTGCCAAAATAAAATTGGCAACATTTTGATGATTCTTGAAACTTAGTGATAGCTACATTAGGGTTCAATAGAATATCTTCTGTATTTTTTGTATATTTGAATATATCCCTAATACAAAATATAAAATTAATGTTGGAATTATTAGCATAGACTTTCAGCTGAAGACCATAAATGTTTCTGCTCATAGTTTTGGCAAGGGTGAGCACTGTTCAAGTTTACTAACATGAACATTTATTATTCTTTAGAAATTGAGATATTTTATCTCTGGGATGCTTAGTTTAACCTGAAGATATAAATGAATTTTTGAAAATGGTAAAGAAAATTACAGAGTAAAAACAAATTGTGAGAAGACATTGTGGGTAGAAGTATGTCTGAAAAGTCAAAGAAGAAAATATAACAACCTCTTAAGACATCACACACATTCTATGTAAGGTAGGTCAGATGGATGATCAAGCTATTCCGATTCCCTAAGAAGAAATAAGAGTTGTTCAAAGTCCTGCTTGTCCAAAGGACAGATTGGTGGGAAAAAATGAATCACAAGCATTTTTAAGGTTGCGTTCTCCTTCCAGTTTACTGCATATCTAAATCCTACAAGATGATGTTCTTAGAGATCTCTGAGTTGGGAGGCATTTTCTCTTATTTTTTATGACTACCTCTGCACCTGTCCGGCCCACTAGAATATAAGCATCATAAGGGTAGGGACATGTTCATCAGAGTCACCCTCAATCCCCACCCCCACCTCACCACAGTGCCTGGTACATAGTAAATGCTCAATGCATATTATTTGACTAATTGATTTAGAACCTTTTTTCTTATAAAATTATTTCCCAATCTTCTCTACCCTATTCTATATAAAGTCTTGCTTTTATGAAGAAATGGTAAATAAAGACTTTAGATCCCCTGACGATTAAATACTAAAATCCCCATAACAATTTTTTTGTTGTTTTTATGGGACTGTGTGAATTCCAAGGACATTTATGATACCAAATAACGTTCTAGGAAGTGAGCCAAAAGCTCCACCATCACCAGGAGTTTCAAAACCTTGAGAACTTTTCTCCTGGTGCGTTTAAGAGTGTTCAGGATCATTCTGCACAAGGAATGTACTGACTTATGTTGACATTTTTGTCTTTCCCCACCTCCCCTTTAAGTAACACGGCAGTTTCTTTTCAGGGTCATACACGATTCCAACAGCCTTTTTGGTGTGCGGAAGATAGCCCTACATGCTTCTTCCAGCTCACACGGCTCTAATAAGAGACAATCCCCACAGCACAGTACAGTTTCTCAGCAGGATAAAAGCTAGTTTCTATAAGGTAATATTTCTCTCTTGAGAAAGTATAGTTTGTAACTCTGGCACTATCAAATTTCCAGGTCATCTTTGCTTGCTGGGAAAAAGAATCCTCACGAAGAGAAGTTGCTCCCTGGAGGGAGAAGACGGCGGCAATTTTCCCTTGAACCAACCCTCTGTCCTGGAAGGACAGCTACAATGGACCCCGGGGAGGCTGAGCCTTTGGGCAGAGGAGGCTTGGGTGACCACAGAACGGGAGATTCCTTAAGTGGAATGACTCGAATGGCCCTTCTGTAAAGCTTTCGCAAACTGACCAACACGGTCAACAACCATGCTCTGATCATTTTCAAGGTGCTGAAGTTGCTCAGCGGATTAATAGGATATTGCTCTGGCTTTCTCAAATGGACACACACTGAAACATTTAATGCCATTTTCAAGGACAAAAGGACCTGCAAGTGATCAGAGAATAAGAGCAGCGTCAAGCAAGACCCGTCCTTCTTCCCACCAAACAGCACTCCCCCGCAGACCAAATGGCTGATCTCATGTCTCC
This sequence comes from Carlito syrichta, assembly GCF_000164805.1. Lineage (NCBI taxonomy): Eukaryota > Metazoa > Chordata > Mammalia > Primates > Tarsiidae > Carlito > Carlito syrichta. Next base: position 508,196 of record NW_007252919.1, read on the forward strand.
TACCTGTCCAGCGGGGAGAGCACGTGACCTCCCAGGGCGTCTACCTTGCACACTCTCCATTTAAACCGTTTACGATCCCAATTCTTCTATACCTGGTCATCTCAGAAATGGAGGAGGGAGCAGTGTTAAGGAAAGATCCACCTCAAAGTACATCGATACTTTCACATTTCTAGCCTTCTCCTAGTCCAGAAAACACGTCAAGGCAACTTGTTTGTGACCTTTGGAGTTTACCTGAATTTTTCAAAAATCTAGATAGACCCAGTGAAGGGAGAAAACAAAAAAAGCACTTGATGTAGAATTGCCTCCTGGAAGGCTGACTCAGGTAGAGGTTTATAACATCATTATTTGGTCATATTTACCTAATGTCTTACCTGCTCGATTATCTGTTTTTCAGATGTGTGCTGTTTTTGATTTTTAATTGCTTTTATTTACCAAACGTCTTATTCATTATATTATCTGGTTTTTCAGATGTGTCCTCTTTTTTATTTCACTGTGAAGGGAGTCTAGCCTAGCAAAATTGTTGACTGGCTTAATAACCAAGAACTGTCAAGCTCTCTATACTGGTTGAGCTCAGAGATTCTATAGCTGTGACTGGCATTTCTTTATGTCTTCATCCTTACAAGTAATGTTTTTTATAAGAACTACCTAATTTTCCTTCAAGAGAAAATTCTTGAATACTGGCAATTTATTTGATAAGAACCAATTATTTTTGTTGTATCAAATTCCTTCAAATATCCAAAAAGACTATTTCAGTGGTTCCTCCATCACTTTCTAAAAACAAGCAAAATCTCTGAAATATCCAAAAATACTCAAGTGGATAAATATAGCCTAATACATCCATGGGAGGAGTTAACAATGGGAAATATTTTCAAAAAACCTAAAGCCAATGATAGATTGCATGAATATAATATACTTTATAATATTTTACATGTTTATATTTTACATTTTTGCCATATATATATTTTTAGTCAGGTTCTCACTCTGTCACTGTACTTCAGACTAAAGTACAGTAGCACAATCACGGCTCACCACAGCCTCAACCTCCTGGACCAAGTTGATCCTCCCACCTCAGCCTCCCAAGTAGCTGGGACTACAGGCGCATGACACCATCCCCAGCTAATTTTTTGTAGAGATGAGGTCTTGCTATGTTGCCCAGGCAGTCTCGAACTTCTGGGCTCAAGCAATCCTCTCACCTTGGCCTCCCAAAGTGCTGGGAACACAGGTGTGAGTCACCACACACAGTCTCATTTTGCCTTTTTTTTCCCTCCACTCAAATACAAAAATATTTGGGCATTTTTATTTTCTTCTAAGAAAGTCTAGGCTGCTTTACTCATGGCCAAGCACACAGTTAACTAGAATCTTATAATAGTACAGTTCACTGTATAGATTCATATAGGCTATGGGAATAATCACATCCAACAAAAAATCATAACCACCCAGAGTAAAGCTGATAACAGAGCATATACCTATTTTTTCTGCCAAACTGATGTTCCAAAGGGATGCACTCTGTTTCCTCTTAAGGCTTTTCTTTTTTTGGTGCACTATACTTTGGCCAACTGTATTATCATTTGAGTTCTATTGGTACCTGTATACGATATGTACTGTCTTAGTTCTGCTATTACAGAACACCATAGACTGAGTGGCTTAATCAACAAACATTTATTTGTCACAATTCCAGAGGCTGGAAGTCCAAGATCAGGGTGCCAGCATGGTCAGGTTCTGGGGATGGTCCTTCTCCTGGTTTTATTCCCATGTGGCCTTCTTTGGTGCATACACACAGATCGAGAAATCTCTTGTGTCCTCCTCTTTTTTAAAACGTTTTATTTTATTCTATTTTATTTTTGTGTGTCAAAGACTCACTCAGTTGCCCAGACTGAAGTGCAGTGACACGCGCACCACCACCGCAGCCTCAACTTGCTCGACTCAGGCAATCCTTCTGCCTCAGCCTTGCAAGTAGCTGGAACTATAAGCACACACTATGCTTGGCTAATTTTGTTTTTTAATTTTAGAGATGCAGTCACATTGCACAGGCTGCTCTTGAATCCCTGGGCTCAGGCAATCCTCTCACCACTATCCAAAGTACTAAGATTACAGGCCTGAGCCACCACTACCAGTTTATTTTATTTTTAATTGATAAATAATAATTGCATATATGTGTAGAGGTGCAATGGTATGTTTTGAAATGTAGAATGGTCAAATTAGGCTAATTGGCATATCTATCACCTCAAATATTTATACTCTTTGTGGTGAGAACATTTATAATTCTCTTTTAGCTATTTTGAAATATACAATACATTATTATTAACTATAGTCTTTATGCTGTACAATGAAACACCAGAACTTATTCCTCCTATCTTACTGAAATGTTGTGCCCGCCTCCTTTTCTTTTAAGGACAATAACCCATCGTGAGGCCCTCAATCTCAGGAACCTCATCTTACCCTATCACCTCCCAAAGGCCCCACTCCAAATACGGTCATACAGAGGACTAGGGTTTGAACGTATGAATGGGGGGAGACTGAACAAAAACATCCAGTCCATAACATTAACAGCCAGTTTATAGGTTCATTAGGCATCTGTTATTAACTCTCAACTATGGGCTCTCTGTGTGTGTATTCAAGTTACTAAAGGGATTTGAAATATATTTCTCGGTCTGAAAACTATTTTAGAATTAATTGTTCTTGCAGCCACAATTATTAAGAAATAGCTTCATATATGCAATTTAACGATGTAACATTCTATGCAGTTATATTACAAATGGGTCAAAAACTATGCTGAGGGTTTTAATTTTTTCTTTTTAAATTTGAAGCTTCAGGTTACCTAGGAGTTTCTACAGAAAAGTCTCCTGAGGCCAGGCATGGTAGTTCATGCCTGTAATCCCAGCACTTTGGGAAGCTGAAGCAGGTGGATTACTTGAGCCCAGGAGTTTCAGACCAGCCTGGGCAATATGGCAGGAGCTCTACTCTCCCCCCAAAAAAACAAAAACAAAAAGAAATAAAAAAATTAGCCAGGTGCAGTGGCTCATACCTGTAATCCCAGCACTTTGGAAGGCTGAGGCAGGTGGATTGCTTGAGCCTAGAAGTTTGAGACCAATCTGGGCAACATAATGAGACCTCATCTCTACAAAAACTCAAAAAAATTAGTTGAGCATGGTGGTACACGCCTGTAGCCCCCAGCTCTCGGGAAGCTGAGGCAGAAAGATCACCTAAGCCCAGGAGGTCAAGGCTCCTGTGAACCATAATCATCGTGATCATCCCACAGCACTCCAACCTTGGCAACAGGGAGACCCTAAACTCAAAAACAAAAGAAAAGAAAGAAAGAAAGAAAATGAGAGCATCTTCTGGTCTCCTGAGTGGTTTTCCAGACACCAGTCTCATTCTCCTACAGTTTCTTTTCAACACAGCAGCCAGAGAGTTCCTCCTAAACTTTGCATTGGGTCAAAGCCCTGCTTTGACTCCTGGAATCAAAGGCCTGCTGAAGAAAAACCCTTGCAATGGGCCTATGTAATGTGGCCCTCTGTTGCTACCCTGATCCAATCTCTGACTGCTATTCCTTTACACATCCACCCCAGCTACACTGGCCTCCCTGACACTGGTCAGACATGCAGAATGCTCCCATTTGAGGTCTTTGTGCTAGTTGCTTCCTCTGGCTGGAATACCCTTCCCCAAGCTGTCCACATACCTCACTCACTCAGATCCTCATGTTTTTGCTCAAGTGCCACTTTTTTGATGAAACCTTCTCTGATCGTCTTGCGTCTTCCCCCATTTGCCTACACACTTCACAAGAGCAGGAAATTTTTAGTTTGTTTTTTGTTTTTAGAGAGGAGGTCCCACTATGTTTCCCAGGCTGGCCTGGAATTTCTGGGCTCAAGCAATCCTCCTGCTATAGCTTCCCAGGTAGCTGGGACTACAGGTACGTGCCACTGTACCTGGCATCAAGGACAGGGATTTTTATCAATTTTGTTTTACTGTTATACTCCAAAGGCCTAGAAATTTCTGGCATGCAATAGGTGCTTAATAAGTATTTGTGACATACATATTTTAAAAATAAGGAAGTTAGTCAGAGGGTAAAGCCAACACACATAGGAAAGAACTGGGAGAACTAGATCTAAAAGAAAGCCCTAATAGCTGGGCACAGTGACTCACGCATGTAATCCCAGCACTTTAAGAGGCCAAGGCCGGAGGACTGCTTGAACCCAGGAGTTCAAGGCCAGCCTGGGAAACAAAGTGAGACTTCATATCTAGAAAAACAATTTAAAAATTAGCCAGGTGTGGTGGTGTGTGCTTGCTGTCCCAGCTACTTAGAGGCTGAGGCCAGAAGGATCTCCTGAGCTGGGGAGGTTGAGGCTGTGGTAAATCATGATTGTGTCACTGTATCCAGCCTGAGTGACAGAGGAGACTCCAACTCAAAAAAAAATCATGCATAGATGAGTTGTATTATCTATGAATTTCTTTTTTGCATAATAGGAATAATGACATGAACTATTGCGATAAAAAGACAGTACTCCTCAGATAAAGCCCAGGGCCACAGGTTGCCAGAGGGTAGCCCATACAACTAATGTGACCTATTTGCATGTTTGTTTGACCTAAGGTTGCCAGAAAGACACAAGACTCCCTGTTAAATTTGAATTTCAGATAAGAAAACAATTCAATTCTCATACAATAGTTGGAATATACTTATACTAAAAAAGTGTTCATTGGCTGGACTTGCTGGCTCAGCCTGTAATTCCAGCACTTTGGGAGGCCAAGGCAAGTGGATTGTATGAACCCGTGGGTTTGAGACCAGCCCGGGCAACTTGGTGAGATCTTGTCTCTACAATAAATCAAAAATTAGATACACATGATAGTACGCACCTGTAGTACCAGCTACTTGGAAGGCTAAGGCGGAAGGATTTCCGGAGACCAGCAGGTTGACGCTGGTGTGGCTGTGAGTGTGCCACTGCACTTCAGCCTGGGCAATGGAGTGAGACTCCAACTCAAAAAAAAAAAAGTATTCATTGATTGTTTATCTGATATTCAAATTTAGTCAGGTGTTCTGTAGTTTTAGTTTCTAAATCTGGCAATTCTAATTTTGTTTTTTCTTTTTTCTTTCTTTTCTTTTTTTAAAAAATTGAGTCAAAGTCTTATTTTGTCGCCCAGTGCCATAATCACAGCTCATAGTAGCCTTTAACTCCTGGACTCAGGCAATCATTCTGCTTCAGCCTCTCAAGTGGCTGGAACTACAGGCATGCACCACTATACTCAACTTTTTTTTTGTAGAGACGAGGTCTCACTATGTTGACCAGACTGGTCTCAATTGATCCTCCCACCTCAGCCTCCCAAAATACTGGGAGTACAGGTATGAGCCACTACACCCAGCCTCTAGTTTTTTGTGTGTTTGTTTTTGTTTTGTTAATATTTAAAATCCATAGGTTTTCACATTAAAATGTGGCTCTCTGGATTTCTTGAGGAAAGCAGGTCTGGATTTGGCCTGTATTCTTGCACTGCTGGAACTGAGTGTGGGCTGCTCCTCCTGGACAGGGCCTACTGCTCCTCACAGCCCACCATAGTTCCCTACCCCATGCACCCCCAAACCTGGTGACTGAACAGAGTGTTGCCACTAATCAAAACATTTACCATGAGTAACTTTTACTGCTAAGAGGAAAGTGAATTACTTCTTTTACATATTTATTGCATCTATCAAAAATGCAAGACAAAACAACAGGGCCATATGTTTCTTTAAAAATGTGAAGAAATGCATTTTTCTTTGAGGAAGCAAAGAATTATCCTATGTGGTTTCTTACCTTGGAACAGCTTCACCCAAAGACACAGAAACACTTAGGTCTGTGACATCTTCCCTAAACTATTTTCGGATTGATTTAGCCAGAGCTGCAAATCTGATGATGTCATTCTTCGATGTAAGTAGAGAAATCCTTCCGTAATTCTTCATTTCCTCAAGTTAAAAGTCCAAAATTCTGTAACATCACCCAAAAGCTCCACTGGGCTTTGTCTGCCCACTCTTTCCATTTGTTCCTAATCTGCTTCTTTTTTTTTTTTTTTGAGTCAGGGTCTTACTCTGTCACCAAGGCTAGAGTACAGTGGCATGATCATGGTTCACCACAGCCTTAACTTCCTGGATTCAGGCAATCCTCCCACCTCAGCCGCCCAAGTAGCTGGGACCACACCTGACTAATTTTTTTTTTTTTTTTGTAGAGACGAGGTCTCACTATGTTGCCCAGGCTGGTCAATCTACTTTAGAAAGTTTTTAATTTGTTTCATGGATTCACCAGTTCTCTCACTGCTTCTCACATGTCTAGGAAAACCTCCTCTTCCTCCCTCTCAAGTCCTAGCTCAGGTATTACCTCGCTTGAGAAGTGAATCATCATTCCCTGTGCCTGATTCCCCCAGCCCCAAATCTGGGTTAAGTCTTTCCTGTGAGCTGTTATAATTCACACCCCTCCCACTGGATTATAATTACCTTTTCATCTCTTTGTGGATCCTACCAGACGGCAAGCTGGTTATGGCTAGAGACCTGAATTTATTCACCTTTGTAACCCCAGGACCCAGCACAAAGTAGGGGCTCAATATATGCAGAATTGCCCAACAAATGAACCAAGAAAGAGAATTCCAGGAAAAAGGAACAGCATGAGTAGGGGCACAGAAGCACGATGGCACACACTTGTGTTTGGGAAACAGCAATAAGTTAGATCACTGGTACTGTACTTGATGATGTGCTTGAGGTTGAGTAAATCTTAAAAGGATCTGATGTCAGACTATAAAGTTTTTGGAAAACAAAGAGGATGAACTTTTCCTTTGTAGGCATTAGAAAGCCAAAGATGAGTTTAGGTGGGAAAAACACGCAAGCAGATAATATACAGCAAAAGCAGTGATACAACAGGAATTTCCCATGTTTCTCTTCCTTCTTTTCCTTAAGTTAATTTTTTCTCCTAGCAGCTATTAAATTGAGAAGATGGAGAGAGGGCATGTGGGAGAGAAGAAAGAGCAGTGATTAAAAAGCACAGGAGTTAAAGTCTGACCTATGGGAGGTTTAAATTTTGACTCTGTGTGAATTTTCTTAACTCAACATGTAAAACTGTTTTCTCATCCAGAGATATTAGGGCGAAGGCAGAGTCACGGCCTCTAACATGCCTCAGAGGGTTGCCAGTGGCTAACTAAAATAATGTGTGCAAAGTGTCAAGCGCAGAACTTGCACAAAATAAGTGTTCAAAAAAGGTTGGTCGTCTCGTGTGACCCATCTGCAGGTGGCCCCCACAAGCTACTTCCAATGCCTCCCCCTCCCAAGGCTAGTTGAGTCGCACCCCTTTTGCCCCCCTTCTACCTTAAATTGGCTCCCTAGAGTAACTGCTTTAGGGCTATTGGTGAGAGGAAAGTTGTCTTCAGGCAAAACTGAAGTGTGTGGACCTCACCGTGGGTTACTGCTCATAACTTCCTGGTCCCTGAGGCTGTTATGAGGTGATTCTGAGGCAGGTGAGACACCTGAGGGAAAGCTGTTCCCATCCTGCCCCTAGCCCCTCTGGGCAGCTGTTCCTCCATGGCCTACTCTTTTCTGTCTATTCTGTTCCCTGAGTCTTGCAGAGGTGACCAAAAGCAAGGGACCAACTCACTCACAACAAAAGGGACAGCCGGTTCATACCGCTTTCTCTCACATCCTTAATAAGGGCTCGTGAGTCTCTCCATAAGGAATTGAGTGTTTTCAGGTTTTTAGCTACCTAAGAAAGGAGGGAAGGAAACACAGAGAGCTGATGAGGTCTTTCATAAGGGACCTTGGATCTCATCCCTCAGCAGCTGTATTAATTTAACTTGAGAACTCCAAGATTTCCTTTCGTTCTGAAGATAGAAACAAGGACTTAGAAAACCACCAACCTCATTCAGAATCCACATTTTACAGAAAAGGAAACTGAGGACCAGAGGCGTTAAGTAAGTTGAACAAGGCAACTCAGCAGCAGAATCAGGACCAGGACCCACATCCCGCTGACTCACAGCCCAAGGCTTTTTCTGTTGAACGCCCCATTAGGGAAATGGATGTGGCTCAGACCATGGCAGGATTGAAGAGCTGGTTGTCAGCTGGTGCCACTGTGAATTAGCCAGGGCCTCCCCTGGTCAGTTCTGACCCACCAGCTGGGTTAAGAATGCAGCTTTAACCTGCATCCATGGGCCCAGGGACACTTTGAAAGCTCAGACTTGCTGTGCCTGCTGGCAAGGCAGGTATCCCAACTGCCCTTGGTATTTTTACCTTATCATGCACATCCCCACATAACCTGGACAGAGTTCATTTGGGGAACTCAGGTTCCGAAAATGATTCTGTTAATTAAACTGAAAGGAGTGTTGCATTTTCTAAAGAGGTCGGAGAAGGAGGATCTGTGATGTCTGATGGATTGAATAGACGAATGAGTGAATGAACGGATGAACACTGTTGAGTGCCTGTTTGTGCCAGTGACTTTCTAATGTACTTCCAGAATTCTATTTTTAAAAATAGCTGTGAAGCCGGGCTCGGTGGCTCAGCCTGTAATCCCGCGCCTTTGGGAGGCTGAGGTGAGTGGATTGCCTGAGCCCGTGGGTTCGAGACCTGCCTGGGCAGCTTGGCAAGACCTCATCTCTACAAAAAAATCAAAAAATTAGCCGGGCGTGGTAGCGCGCGCCTGTAGTTCCAGCTACTTGGAAGGCTGAGGAGGAAGGATCGCTGGAGTCCAGCAGGTCGAGGCTGCGGTGGCCAGAAACGGCCACTGCACTCCAGTCTGGGCGACAGAGTGACACTCCAACTAAAAAAAAAAAAATAGCTGTAGAGGGCAAGTGGGGATTTACTACGTAAGTAGGTTGCATACAGATGAAGTTTGGGCTTCTCACTGGGCCTCTCCCCCCCCCAATAGTGAACCAGGTACCCACTGTGTTGTCACATGCTCCCTCCCTCCTTTCTTTCTTCCTCTTCTAGCAATGTCCAGCATCTGCCAATCCCACCTTTGTGCTGGTGTGACCAGTGACCAGGGCCCACCTCTGAGTGAGAACATGAGGTATTCAGTTCTTTGTTTCTGTGACAGTTCACTTAGAATGATGGTTTCCACCTCCATGTAAATTGCTGCTAAGGCCGTTATTTTATTCTTCTTTATGGCTGCATAATATTCCATCATGTGTATGTATCACTTTTTCTTTATCCAGTCCACTTTCGATGGGCATCTGGGTTGGTTCCATGTTTTTGCTATTGTGAATAGTGCTGCAGTGAACATGCATGTGCAGGTGTCTTTTTGGTAGAGAAATTTATGTTCCTTTGGTACTTTCCCAAAAGAGGGATTGCTACTTCCAGAGTTCTGACTGTAATCTCATCTTTTCTGTGTGACCCAAATCTTCTGCTGAGCAAGTCTTCTCCCTCTTCACATGAGGACACTGAGGATCTGCGAGTCAAAGTGACTTGCTCAGTGTCATATCAGATGTGGATTTTGCCTCGGTTTCTGTCTCATTATCCCACAGCTGCCACTCCATGTGGCATTTTGGATGATGGATAAGGTCACTCATATAGACTCTTTCTTGCCAGTGATTTTATGTGTATTGCATAGACTTACTAAAAAATGTTTCAAATAATACCATTCTTCTGAATATTTAGTAGGAATGATGGAAGAGCTTCATCCCTGTAGTTCAAGGAACTCTCACTTCATAAAGAGGCCCATATGCATTGAGATTTTTTTTTATGTCACCCCTTTCCTTAATTGCCTGGGGCATTGAGTAGGGCGGCCTCTTCTCATATAGCATGTCTGGCTGCCTTGAACATAATGATGGTGCCTCACTTAGATTCTGATATGGAGTAACTTTCCCTGCTTCTCTTGTAGAAAGAGAGCTATTTTGGTTCTCTCTCTCTCCACATGTATACATTTGTACATACACATGTTTGTATATAAAACATTTTTTGGAGGCCATTAGTGCTGTTCACCAAATACATCCAGCTCTCTACCTCCTGAGCATAGGCTTTCCTGGTCCCTGGTGGGTACACTCCACAAATATTTTTTAAAAATAGAATTCTGGAAGTACATTAGAAAGTCACTGGCATAAACAGGCACTCAATAGTGTTCATCCGTTCATTCACTCATTCCTCTGTTCAGTCCATCAGACATCCCATGATTCTGGCCAATGAGTTTGATGAACAGTAATATGAGTCACTTCTAGGCTGAGTTTTTCAACCTTGCTGGCATGAAAACTGTAATGTGCTCCTCTCTTCTGCATGCGATTGTATGGTGGCCATGTCCTGCCAGACAGCCTTGACTCGAGTACACCCTGAGAATGACCCTATGTTCCTTGGTGAACATGTGGACTCCAGGAATGGCCAGCCAAGGTGTGGACTCCAGGAATGGCCAGCCTGGATGTTTATGCCATACCCATGAAGAACATGTGAACCCGCACCCGTTTCTTTGGACACTGGGTGTGCAAGGAACCAAGACCCTTTGTTTTGAGTTAGGTGGAGGTTGCTGTGCTATCCTATCAGACTTACTGGGGAATCTAGCATGACAGTGACCAAAAAAGTCCAAGAGGATGGCTGCACCATCACCTGGATCCATGAATAATAACGATGAGCAGACCCCTCACCCCCACACCACTGACTTGCAGAAGATATCAGCATCAGCAAGAATGACTTAGTTGTTTCAAGCCCTTGAGAACATGGGACTGTGTGTAAATGTGTGTAAACAACGTAGCCTGGCTGATACACATATATAGACTCAAACACTTAAAAAAAAATTTTTTTGAGTTGGGATCTCACTCTGTCAGGCTGGTGTGATACTATCACGGCTCAGCCACAGCCTCGACCTTCTGGGCTCAGGTGATCCTTCCACCTCATCCTTTTGAGGAGCTGGGGCTACAGACGCGTGCCACCATCTTGACTAATTTTTTTTTTTAATTTGGTAAAGATGAGGTCTCACTCTGTTGACCAAGCTGATCTCAAACTCCTGGGCTCAAGCAGTCCTCCCATCTTTGCCTCCCAAAGTGCTGGAATTACACGTGAGTCACCCCCGTGCCCTCCCCCAAACACTTTGTGTGCATGTCCCATTTCTTCCTGCAAATAAACCTAGGAGGTAGGTGCTATTGTCATACCCATTTAAAGAGGAAAAAGCCCCAACTGAGAGAAGCTGATTCACCTGTCTAAGATAACTGCCGATGACTGAGCCCATTTTCCATTTCATTTCTCTGTGGTTCCAAGTCTTGACCTTAATCAGCTTTCCCCCAGTTCCCTCTGCCTAGGTGCTTTCTGAGCCAGGAGGAAGATAATATTTGTTACACCTCCTCCCAAAACACATATTTGCTTCATCATGTCACTTAATACAACCTAAACGCTCCTGTTGTATTCAAACCCTACATATTAAAAAAGGAAAATTTGGTTTTCAACAAACTATCACAGCATTATACATTGCAGTTTAACAGTTGGCATTCTATCACTTTCTGGGAAATGTGATCTGGCAAATATAAATTTTTCTCACAGCAAGCAGCCCTCAGCTAAGAAAATTAGTTTTATTAACCAAAAAATCATTCTTAGAATTGATGGCTGTGTAGATGACCTTTGGCCTACTGTAATCTAGCAATGTGTCTACCACAGTAAAAATGCCAGTGCAAGACAAGTCCCACAAAAGGCAATAAAGGAACAACATTCCAGAGACAAATACACTTGAGACACATATGACAGCCATGGGAAGAGGGGAGTAATCAGTTATAAGAAATGACAGTATTTTGGCAACCTCAGTTACTTTAACTGACAGGACAAATAAAACTAGTGTAAATTATTTTTTTAAAGAGCAAGTCATAAGGGTTACAAATGTAAATCAAAGTTAGTTTTGGACTTTGATTTAAATCTGCTGGGCATCCTTCCTTTTTCAATGCACCAAGGTTGACATTTCCCTATACAGACATTAAAACCTCTCTGGTTCTTCTACTAATTTTTCCTTGTTTGTTTGATTTAATCTCAGTTTTATTCTGCTGTTAATCCTCTCAGTCTTACTTTGCCCTTCAGATATTCTCTTTGAGGTATATATATCCTCATCTGGGTGTGCTTATGGCCAAATGAAAATCCTCCATAAATTTAGTTAGGAATATAAAGGGCAATCCACTAAAATGGCGATTGTTTTTTCCAAACACAACATAGTCTGAATTCTGAGATACTGTGACTTTTGGATTTTCCAAATTTGGACCCCAAAATATTGACATAACTTTCTTTAAAATGCTTGTCTGTACTCTCACAACAGCAGAAATGAAAATCTTTTTAAAGCTATGTGCACATTTATTCTGTGAATAGAAATAAGAACCCAAAATAAAAAAGTCTTGAGAAGTTTAGGGAAATTTTTCCTTTTATTTGTCTCTTGGGAAGCTTATCTGTTAAAATACATCCAGTACTATAAACACCCTCTTCCTGATTCTATTTCTTCATTCAGCGGATCTCTGCTAGAATTGGGATGAGCAGGTTCCACTTGATTTGTTGACCCAAGACAAGGGTATTGGGATTTCTTGCTAAAGAACAGGACATAAATCCAGGGCTTTTGAAGTCTTTAGTGGCTTAATGTTCAAAACTTTGCTTCCTTAAGATGAAAGTTCAAACACAATTTAGGTCAAAGGTTAAAGAGGTCTGCCACTTCATGGACAGATAAGGGGTTTGAAGGTTTCAGCTGAGGCCTGGTGGCTGGGCCTGGTGGCTGGGTGACTGGGCTTTCAAGGGAAGATGGTGGACGAAGGAGACACAACTGCAACTCTACCCTGAGTTATTGTCTCCAGTTTCCTTAAGAACAAATGTTCATGAAACTCCTCTCCTTTAAGAAAGAAGAAAAATTCATGACAATCAAAAAAGTAAATCCTACCTTTGTTCTGGCAAACAGGTCAGCATCCTCTGTTCCTGCTGTCAGTTTTCTGCAGCGTGGGTTTCACAGTGAGTCACAGGTATTTAGGAAACTGTGCTTGATTAAACTTTTCCTTTTTCCCCATCTGTGGGCTCCAGTTTCTCTTAGTCAGAGAGTGATTGAGTTGGCAGGTGTTTCTCTTGGAAGATTCCTAAGTGAAGACAGCAGATCTGAGCTCTACCTTTGCACAAGACTGATTTGGAATTGAAGCATCCCAAACATACATGCTGCGTGCGGAGACGCCACTGTCTCATAAAAGCAGCTTAGCAGCATGGAAACTTTATTTTTTTGCAACCCGTTTTAATGGGATTGGATTCAGTGGTATAAATTTCACTAAGCCTGCCTTTAAAGAAAGAGATTCATTCACATTTCTCCCCAGACTTCTGGTTCTCTTCCCAAACTCACCAATATTGCCATTTAGCACTTCTGCGTTAATTGTAAAACCAAGATAAGGATTTTCTTAAATAAGCTGTAAGACAATGGCGGTCTTTGGATATAGTTCTGAGGCATAAAAGAAGAGTAACAGACTGTAGATGTCAGTGCAAATACAGCAAGTAAATCTTTCCCCACAAGCAGATGAGGTGGCGTTCATGATTTCCTCCACGTGCGTGGCCTCAGAGATGGAGACAAGGGCTCCCAGGGCAAGATTTTTGTAAAGGAGGACTCAATAATCAGTACAAAAGATGACTGCACGTGTGTGGTCCCATTGCCAGAGCCAGGGAATAAATGCTAGGAATTCCTGGGTCTTGTGATTCTATCTATTGCCAGCTCACTGTGTACTCAAACCTTAGCTATTCCCCTCCTCTGTTTTCATGACTATAAATGAGTATGACTTGGCCATCAGGCAGAGGAGAAACTTACAGAAGGAGCTGTGATACCTCCCCCCCGCCATCAGCTACTTAGAAATACCTCTATTCATACCTTTTCCTGTTAGCCTTGGTGGAAAACAGTGCAGGGCATGGCCACGCACGGATCTGGTACTCCAGAGTGAGTGACTGTTCTTCAGATCACACAGCTATGACCTTGTTTCTCTTCCTATGTGTCCCCTAAAATCTTTCTTGAGCTGTGTTGGAAAGTTACTTTGCCATTGGTTAGAAGTGCTTCTGCCTAAAAAAAAAAACAAAAATTATTACCTCAAACCACAGATCAGTCTGTATGAGGGGAAATTAAACAATGGGGACATGAAGGCAAGGATTGGGTCGAATTACATGCACTCACATATTTCTCGCCTCATCTGGACTTTTCACAAGCACATGGATCTCCTGGATGTGTTGTTTAATGCAGATTCTGATTTGATAGGCCAGGTGGCCCTGACGTTTAGCATCTCTAGCAAAATCCCAGGTGATGTAATGTTACACGTCTCTGGGCCACACTTTGAATAGCAAAGATATAGAATATGCAAGTAAATGCCCTCTTCCTTTTCAAAAGCAGAAAAGCAGTATGACTTGGGCTTAAGAGTAAGAATCCTATGTCCAAATCCTGATACCAACAATCGTCATCATAAGCAACAATTATTAATGTAACTAAGCCTCAGTTTTTCTTCTGAAAATGGACTGGTTATGATTAGTAACTAAGACGGTAGGCTGAATGTGATGAGTCATAACTGTAATCCCAGCACCTTGGGAGGCCAAAACAGAAGGACTGCTTGAGTGCAGGATTCAAGACCAGCCTGGGCAACAGAGCAAAACCCCATCTCACCAGGCTCGGTGGCTCAGCCTGTAATCCCGCGCTTTGGTAGGCTGAGGTGAGTGGATTGCCTGAGCCCGCGGGTTCGAGACCCGCCTGGGCAACTTGGTGAGACCTCATCTCTAC